>NC_057011.1:2486177-2496684 GCF_000002595.2 Chlamydomonas reinhardtii
ACGCACCCGCAAAGCTCGACACGCTGATCGCGGCCGGGCTACGGGCGTGTCGGGCTTTGCGGGTGCGTAGATGACCTTTACCACGAACAGCCAGACATACGCCGGCCACGATCAGCGTGTCGGGCTTTGCGGGTGCGTAGATGACCTTTACCACGAACAGCCAGACGCCGATCTCCAGCACTGCTTTCGGCTTCAAAGTGGTGGACTTGGCGTCTACCATATTGCAGTTCGGCTTGACGCACGTGGCGAGCGCGCTGGTCAGCTTCTTCCAGTTTTGCGCTGATAAGTTGGGGTGGGGCAAGGATGCACCTATCTCTGCTGCCTCTGCCTCTGCGTAAGGTGGCAGGGTAAGGTGGCATGTGTGTTGAAGGTGCCGTTGTTCGAGGCGTGTTGAGGTAGTCAGCACTTCCGAGGTTGTAGTGGCTGTCTGCGTGTCGACACAGCGCTGGGCTGTCACGTCTTCCCATGGGCTGATGCAACCCGCACGTGCCCCGCTAGTTGTAATGCAACAACGACGACTCCAGCACCGCTGCGGATTCGACCGCCAGCACCGGCACCAGCTCAGCACCCACGTGCTGCGACACTGGCGAGCTCAAAGCTGGCGGCGCCGACGCAAGTCCCAGCGAGTGCAAGCCCGCCTGGGCAGGCAGCGCGTAATATTGTGCCTGCACAGGCGGCACCGTCTCGGGTCAAGCAGCCGACGCCACCCCGACTGCCTACCTGCCGCTCGACACTCGGCGGCCGGTAGTTCTTGCGCTTGCCCGTGCTGCTCAGTCTTCTCGCACACGGGAACGGTGCAGTCAATGAAGCCGGACATGTAGGCGGCACCCTGATGCACCACCCGCTCACGGCAGTCAGCCCGCGCGCTATCCACCCTTGCACCTTCACGCTGCCGTCGTGCGTCGCGGCAGGGTCGGTCGTGGTGGTGGCGGGACTGTCGCTGGTGCCCGTGGGCGCTGCCTCGTCGTCCTTGGTTGCGGCTTTGCCGCCACTGCCTGGCTGGGTCGGCTGCTTGACCCGAGACGGTGCCGCCTGTGCAGGCACAATATTACGCGCTGCCTGCCCAGGCGGGCTTGCACTCGCTGGGACTTGCGTCGGCGCCGCCAGCTTTGAGCTCGCCAGTGTCGCAGCACGTGGGTGCTGAGCTGGTGCCGGTGCTGGCGGTCGAATCCGCAGCGGTGCTGGAGTCGTCGTTGTTGCATCCCCCCCCCAGCTTCGGTGATGAGTCGTCGCCGAGGCTGGCATAGTAGACGACATATCGCTCAGCCGCTGCGAGAGCGGCACGCGCGCCGGGGGCATTGCAGAGAACCATGCTGATCACAAAGGTGGGATAATGGCTCACTGGGTGCTGCTGCGGTGCTGGGACCTGCGGCTGCACTGCTAGGCCCTGCCGCTGCTGGGTGACGGCTTGGCGGCTTGGGGATCCTGCTAGTGGTTGTTCGGGCCTTGCCAGGAGCTGCGGGACCGCTCACCGGTGACCGCGGAGCTGACGCACTGCGCTGAACTGCTGGAGGCGGCTCCCTGGGCGGTGACGGCGGGCGGCTCCTACTGCTGCCTGCAAACTTGGTTCCCGCTCTGGTAGCCCCTAACTCCCGCTGCCTGTCGCCTGATCTGGGCGCAGGCAGACCTGAGTCGAGCAAACCCCTGAGCTCGCGACTCGCCAGATCTTACAGCTTGCGCGCGCCGTTGTGAAGTCTTGACGGCGCACGCTCGAGACAGCAGTGACCGCAGCGCTCACACAGGTGTCGGCGGCTCAATGTAACAGTCGTAATGCATGTTGACTTGGTATGGCAGCTAGGTCTGGCTAGCGGTCTTTGACCGCGCTTGGCCGTGCTGGCACTACCCGCCGAAGCAACACTCCTCAACAGCCGCCTGGATCTCACGCCTCAGACTGCACCCTACGTTAGGCTTTGCCTGAGCACTAACAGCCTGTTGGGCTTGGGTGCGCCGCTTGGCGGCTAGCGATGCTGCTTGACGCCTCGGTAGCGGCGCTTGACGCCGCCGGACTTCTTGACGCTGCGCCCACGGTCGCGCTGGTGCAGGAGGTCAGTGTCGCGCTGGGTCTTGAGATCGAGCAGCCGTGCGCGGCGCCGACGGATGCAGGTCGCGCTTATCCGTCAGCGGGTTGCGTTGAATGCCAGCAGGTAGTCGACTCGACGCCAGAAGGCCTCGTCCTCGTTGCGCCTTGGCTGGAAGCGGAGGATTCGGGAGGGCTGCCTGTAGACCTGCGTGGGGTGGAGCCACCCGCAGGACTGGCTCTCCACGTAACGGAAGACCTCTTGTGGTCTGCTGTGGTCCCTTGCTCCGCGGACCAGCAGAACAGGCGGTCGACGGACAAAACGTGCTCCGTCTCGGTATGTTACAATTATTCGGCAGTCTGTGACGTGACTGCACACGGACGGGTCTTTAACTCTGAAATCGCTAAATGAAAGTCGTTCAAGTAGCTCAAGCAAAGACAAGCTTGCTTGAGCTCTGTCACGCGCTAACCTCGCTACCTCCGCATGGGACGCGGGCCAGTTCAGCCACCGCCCACCAGGCTAGCCTGACCGCTAACGACTGGCGCCCCAACACACGAGGCTTAGCAACATAGCATACACACGATACACTGGGAAATGCGGCGGCCTGAGCCCAGTCAACGGCTCAGCCACCCGGTTCCACGAACTCAACACACGACACACGCGACTGGCACGACCGGCAACTCCCCTCACAGCCTCTTACGGCACCCCGGGTCTTGCCCTTCCGTCTGCCGTACGCGCATCGGCACAGCTAAACACAGCACGGTGACACGCTATGCTAGGTAACCCGCTGGGGTGTGACAGGGCAAAGCATTTGACATTGCGCCACCTCACCGCGCTGTGGGCACTTGAGCAGGCTACACACGTGGACGGTTTGGGTTGGCTTGCCCCTTCCCCCGAAGGGGGAGGGGCGGAAGCCATTGCGGTCGCATCGAGTCCCAGACGGGGCCCCCTCGGTTATTCCAGTTTTATGTGCAGTTACGTCGGGAAACCCGAACGTAGCCAGAATTCTTGTGCAAATAATACGCCATTCAATTTGTCCCAAGCGATGCATAACTTTGCGGAAACGCAAGGAAGACGTCAGACTAGAGGCGAAGGGATTGGAGGATCCCGGCGCTCGATAGCGCCATCGGGTTGCAATTCTTGTCAGCCGCGGACTTGTGATGGCACCTCAAGGCAATAAACATTTTACAAGACATTGTAAGTGCGAAGCGCATGCGCCCTCGCCGATCGGCAAAAGCAGCGACGCCGGTTGCTTCATCTCGATGGATCAGCTGCGCAGATTGTGTGGTATCAACGGTGCATACTATCGTGGTGACGATTTCGCGAAATCATGTGCAACATCTCGGGGCCCCCCACCCCCCCCCCCCGCCCCCGCCCCGCCCACGCTCTCTCGCCTTGGCTCGCACAGTCCGGGCACCGGGCATCCCTCCCCCCGCACCCCCCTCCCACCCCGTTCGCAGAACTGCGACTGCGCGGAACTGGATGCTGGGAATGAGCCCATAGCCGATAGCTGGGATCGGGGGTTAATTCCCGTCATGCCTGCAATGGTGCGCAATGCGACAGGGGGAGGGGGCAAGCCGGGGTACTGCGTAGCGGTAGGTGTTTTGACAGGGTGACATGCATCGCACATATACAACTTGGCGCATCACTGCAACAACAGACAAGTGTCTAGCAAGACCAGGTTGCACAGGTTATTGGCCATGCAGGCAGAGGCCGAGTGGACGAATCAAAGGGAGCTGTGGACAGGCTGAACTAGGTTGCGTATTTGACAGCCACCCTGGTTTGTTTTCCGCGGCCATCCTCCACTTGACAACCGCCTTGCCGCACCCTTCTTTCTGCCGTTCTCTTTCCTCCTGTCCTCGCATGTCCTCCTGGCTCACCGCGGATGCCTGGCTGCGTTCCAGGTGGGTTTATTTTGTGGGTTTCGCGTTGTCGCGAATGGCAGCCTAGTCGCGCGCGAGCTGGTACACGTCAGCCCTGCCCGGACCGGCAGTCTGCTTCACGCCAGTGTAACCATTTGGTGCGCCTGCTGTGGAGCCGCGTGAGGCTGTCTCATCTTGAAAGGTAACAAGCAACTGCAATTGCTGCTAACTCTAACTTCTTTCTTGCTGCTTGCTAGCCTGGAGCACTCGATGGCGTCTAGCATTTGCATTCACACTAGCTTTCATTTCTCTGGACTGACAGTAATGGGCCGGTGCGTGCAGAACTACATGTATGGCAGTGTGAATGGCAGTGTGCCTGCACGTTTGGGGGGATTCCCGACCGCAACAATTGGCTGGGGAGAGGAGACGGGCTTTTTTCATTGACTGTGCGGGCGAGCGTGCCGTTGCGCTCGCCTCCCACCCAGGATTTGAGCGTACGGCTGCTGTGTGGGCGCCGCGTGGTTTGTAGCATTGTTTGCGCTGTGTTTTTCCTAGTTGGGTCTGGGCGAGCTGGTTCCTGGTGGGCTTCCACAGAAGGCGCAGCCCAATGGGGCGGAGCTGCCAGGAGGTCTGAGCGCTGTTGAGCCGTGTAGAAATAGGTTGTTGTCGTGTTACCGTAGCAGTCGCGGGGGTGTTTAGGGGCGTTTGGTGTCGTGTTTCGGTCAGGTCAGGTTCGTGGAGGCTGGAGGCGCCCATGCAGGGGCCAGGCTTGCGGTGTTGCTCCCTCTCGCATGAGCTATCGTGCGTAGCCTGTCACGCATCGGATTGATCACCCGCTCGCTGTTCCTGTGTGCACTGGGGACTAAGCTACGAGACGCTTTATTTCACGCAACTAAAACTTCACCACCGGGGCTCAGCTGCCAGCCGCTCGCCAAAGCCGCAACAACTAGCCCAACAACAGAGGCCCGCTCGGCCTAGTCCACCGAGCACTCAGTCACTGAGAAGGAGACCGCTTTCGCCCCCGGAGTAGCCATCGACAGCTGACGAGCTTCGACCGCCCGCTGGCGCTGGCCGTCACATCCTAGCTGCCTCCAGCACTCCAGCCCCCGGTGGCAGCGGTTTAGCAGAACGATTGGCTCGTGTAAGGCCTGAGGAACGCCAGGCCAAGAGTGGACTTACCAGAGAGCACAACATTGTTGTTGTTGTTGTTTCGTTACATGATTAGGAGTGTGCGTGAAACAACGCGCATTTGAAGTTAACTTTTGGTGTTTGGTGGGTATTATTGGTTAAGGAGGCGTCTTCCCTGATGAGGCACTCGCAGATGTGGACTACATGCTGTCGCTGCACAAGGGGCAGCGTGCTAAGAAAGCGCATGTGGTGAGAGGGTTCAGGCCAGGTGACCGCGTGCGATTGCTGGAGGGCAAGTAAGGCGCCGTTTGACAAGTAAGGAGAAGGCCACCTACTCAAAGCAAATCTACGCCGCGACACGGAAGGAGGGCGATCGCTTCGCTGTGGAGGGCAAGCGGCGCCTGTACCGCCCGTCAGAGGTTCGGTTGGTGGGTGGCGGGTGAGGCCAAGCGACAGGCAGAGGCCGCGCAGGAGCAGCGCCAGATGCGGCGCGTTGCTTGCGCTCTTGCGACCACTCAGCAGCACACCCGCTGCGCCGGCGCCCGCGAAGAAGCCTGCGGGGGGCAAGCGCGGCGGCCACAGGAACGGCAAGCTCGAGCAGGTGCATGGCGAAACACACTTCGAGGTATCACGCTTCGAGGCGAGCAAGTGAGCGCATTAACATCTATCGCAGACCCACCGCTATGGCCACACCCGTTGTGAGCGCCCATCCAGCGCGCCCCAAGCGTTACACCGACTCCCGGCCTCAGCCGGGAGCTACGTGACCACGGCGCCACGCGCTACAAGAACACTGGCACCATCAAGTGCAACATGCTCAGCGCGGTTAAGAAGCACAACGAGGACGACGCCTCGGGCTCATCCAAGAAGGGCGTTGTGCTGCTGCTGGCGCTCGCGCTGATGGTGGCCGCTGCTGGCTGCGCGGCGGCGAGCTGTGGGCTTCAGGCCCGCGTTGTGGCGATGCAGTTCCGCGCCAATCGCGTCAATTCTCTGCGTACATGGCGGGGCTGGGTGAGGAGGGCGTGGAGGCCGCCCTTACGGCGAAGTTTGATAGCCCCGAGGCCTTCTCTGCGTACATGGCGGGGCTGGGTGCGAAGGGCGGTGAGAAAAGAGCGGAGAGCTGGAAGGCTGCTGCTGGGAGCGATGAAGCCTACAGCGAGGAAATGAAGAAGGTGCGGGCTGAGAGGGGTGTGATTGGCAGGTGGAGTGTGTTGCTTGATGGCGTGGGCATGGCCCTGGAACGTCAATGGGGGGGCTGTGCGCGTTCAGGGGTACACGGGGGACGTTCGGGACAGTCGTTGCGGATGGGTGGGAGAGGACGGGCCGCGGGCAAGCTGCGGTGCCTGCTGTGCCTGGCGCTGCGGCCGCACGCCACGCCACGTACGCAGCCCGCGCAAGGGTAAGTCGCAGTCCAGCATCTGCTGCAATAGTTGCTGCAGTAATTACAAGGTCAACAAGAAGGGCGTTGTTTCCAGCGTAAAGGGTGTCCGCAAGGGCAAGCTGACGGCGGAGCTGGCGGTGACGGCGCGCAAGGCGATTGAGATGAGGCAGAAGGCGGAGGAGGCTAAGGAGGTGGTGCTCGTTAGCGACAGTGACAGTGACGCGGCGTAGGCCTTTATGGGGTGGCAAGCTACAGGTTTTAGTCACATTCAAAGGGTTCCCTAAAGCGGAGTGGCTGCCTGCGAAGCAGCTGCAGGAGGACCTGAGCCCCGACGCCTACAGCGCGCTGCGCAAGGCGATGAAAGTAACCTGATGCATCCATGTTTATATATCACGCAAAATATATCAAATTCTGCAATTATTTTTACACTGTTGCAGCCTGGTGCGACGCACGAGTTTTGCCGGAATTTCGGCCGAGTTTCACGCGAGTTTTGCGCGCATTCCCCGCCAGTTTTAGCCGAGTTTCCCCCGAGTTCCGGGGCGCCCCGCCCGCGCGTGCCAACCAGCGACTATCATGCACTCCAGCGCGTCCCGCCCGCGCTGGAGCCCAACTGTCAACCGTGTGAGACCGTGTGCGCTCAGAGGCAGCTTATGGAAACCGGGTCTGCCCCATGCGTCTCTCTGAGTTTACACGCAGCTCACACACGCAGCTTCCCAAACGTCACGCGCACGACTATGCACTCCCACTCGCGCTGCGCGCCAATCACCAGCCTCCGCCAAGCCCCGCCTTACTCTGTTGCAGCTTCCCACACGCGTGCGCGCTCAACTGCCAGCTCCCACTCGCGCACCTGCCGACTAGCACCAACTGCCCGTGTGCGTCACTACAGTCATGTAGCTTCCGAGCCGGGCAACCGTGCAACTACCTGCTCACACTCGCGCAGCTGCCGACTGCCACGCTACCTCCTGTACGGCTGAGGGGGGTGGGGGTGCCGTACACGAGTTGGTTGGGGGTTAGTCGGAGCTGTCCTAGAATCCCCATTATACTATTTTTTCACGTGCTGCCACGGCAGGACAGCGCCCTTAGTAGGCGCCCGCGTCAAGGTGGCTGGGTTGATAACGGCCCGGGATCAGCCCTTTTCCTGCCATAAGGCAGCCACCTCCTTGTTCACGTGCAGGCGGCTGGCTGCATGCAGCATGAAGCGTGTGCGGGGTGCTGCAGGGCAGGTCCCCAAAGGCCACAGCATGATGTGCCCAGGTCCGAAAGCCCCCTCCTGAGTCTTGACCATGACCAAACCACGGGATCAGAGGCAAGGCGTGCTGGCGACACGCACGGCGAAGTGGTAACGCAGGTATTGCTGGTCCGTTTGCTGAAAACCAAAATGCATGCTGGTCACGGCGTGCTGGCGTGTTTAATATCTCATAGACGACAATGCTTGGCAGGGCGCAGCGAAGCGAAGGCCTGCGTGTGGGAATGGGGCTGCCGGGCCGGGGGAAGGGGGCTGCCGGCGCAGAGGATCTGGCGTGCGAGTGCTGAGGTACAGTCCTTGAGTCCTTCATTGACGGATGTAATAGCCACCAGGGTTGCGTAGTACGCGACCCCCCCCCTCTCCATAATACGCGTATTAATACAGCGTACTACGAACTATGCAACCCTGATAGCCACGGCAGCATGGCACGGCGCTGGCACGGGACGGCGGTGGTGGTGGTGGTGGGGGGCGCTGGGACAAGGTTAAGGCAGGATGGCAAAGCCCCGTAGAGTGCAGCTGAGTCCCAGACCCCAGCAGATGGCAGACACTTTGCAACAGCAGGGCAGGAGTGCGCGGCTGGTCAAACGCCGGAGTTATTGTAACGACAAGTTGCTGGCTAGCTGGAAGTTTGCTGACGCGCATTCCTCACGCTCTGGGCGCCCGGCCAGGCGATTGCACCAGGCACACACACCGCAAGGAGGAGAATGGAGTGGAGTGCGGGTCCGGAGGGATGCGCTCATAAGGCCTTCACGCATGTAGCTCGACGCGCATGCCTACCAGCGGGATAGTCCCCGCATCCCTGTGCCGGACAAACACGTCGCGCATTTACCGCAAATGACCCCTTGGTGCTCGCAGCTTGCTAACTCGAGAACAGGGAATTGCAAGAATCTCGCGCTGGGCTGGTTCCACCCGGCTTTCCACGGCTTCCTCGCATCAACTCACAGGTCCGCCAACCCGCCCCGCTTTTCAGGACCGATCGTTCCATGCACCACCTACAATAATGCGGTAGCTGCTGTGCGTGCCGTCCGTCGCGTGTGCCGTGTGTCTGGTCCGTGTCCGTGTCCAATACACGTCGCCCGTCCCCCCCTTTGGGCTGGTATTTACGACCCCCCTCACCCCGGGACCCCGCCCCAGGGGACACGCTGCCCGCCCGCCGCCACGGTCCCGCAAACCTCCTACTGCCTTCGTGACACTTCGAACCGAAGAGATGCCACACAACTGACAACCCGGCATGCCGTACGCCTGCGGCAGTCCGGCTCTTCGCATTCCTACACACTCCTACATACACACACGCACACATACACACACACACACACACACACGTCCCCAACCCCACTGCTGTTCCGCGCCGCACGCTGCCCTGCTCTATCAATGTGAGGCCAACCCCTCCACACACACACCACAAGGCCCCAACACTTGTTGCAACGTGTGGTCTGCATAACATACCCCCCGCTAATTTGTTGGAGTCGGGCACATAACCCCCCCCCCCCCACCACCACCACCACACACCCACACCCACACACGACGCATGGAGTTCCACACCTTATAAACCTTGCAAGCCGTCGCAACTGCTGCGATGCCCGCAGATTCTACTGCTACCTCCTCACGCACTGTGCCGCGCGCGACTCGTCATCCCGCACCGTCTTCCAGCTCCTCCTCCTCGCCTTGTTGTTGCTGCTGCTGCTGCTGCCGGCCGCCGCTACTTCCCACACCCCTCTACTGCCCACAACCGCCGGCCCTCCTTTAGAACCCTCGTTGACCAGCCTCGCACGCGCGCGCCCCCACACCCCTGGCGGCGAGCGCGCCTGCCTCCTCCATACTCATCCGCCACCCCTTCTTTCATTCTTGTACCTGCGCCCTTCCTCACCGCACCGCACACCTGCGCCAAAACCCTATCCGCCACCTACGGCAGCCCGCCCGGGGCAGCCACCGCCCAAGTGCAGCCGCCACCCACGCCCCACACCCACACCCACACCACACCACACCACACCACACCACACCACACCACACCACACCACACCACACCACACCACACCACACCACACCACACCACACCCACGCCCCACCCCACACCACGCCACACCGCACACCACGCTCTACGGCAGCAGGCTGCTGGCGCGCTCCGCCCGCGCCGCCGCCGCCGCCGCCGCCGCCGCGCTGGCGGCCTGGGGGTCGTGCAGCTCGTATACGGTGCAGTGGTCTGCGCCGGCGGCTGCGAGCACAGGCGCGTAGGCGTGGAATGCCATGGCGGTGACGGCACCCACGCGGTGGGGTGCGAGCAGCGTGGAGGAGTTGCCTGGGCGCAGCGTGCCCACCACGTCGCCCGAGTCCGTCCAGATCTTAACCACCTGCGCAGTGGGTTGGTTGGTTGATGTTGGTTGACTGCGGTTAAATGCTAGGGGAGTAGTTGTTGTGGTTGGTTGTGCATGCTTGCATCAGAGTGAAGAAGCGGATCAGTCAAACAATCACGACTGCTGACTGCTGCTGACGCCACTTCCCAACCCCGACCCGCTCACAAGTCCAAACCCCCAACTCCTCGACCCCCAAACCCCGTGCCCCAACCCCCAAACACAGATCCTACCCCCCAGTTCTCCCCAGTCCTCCACGCCTTTCCCCAGCACGCGCACCTGGCTGCTGGTCCCAGTAGCAAGCAGCGGCGCCATGGTGTGTCCCGCCAGCGCACACACGCCGCCCTTGGTGTGCGCCTGCAGCACCTTGGTCGTCACAGCCCCGCCCGACCCCAAACCTCCCGCCCCGCCCGCCCCGCCCGCCTCCGGCGCCGGGCTGGGCGCGCGCGGCGCAGCCGCGCCGCCGCCTCCCTCCTCCGCCCTCATCCGCCGCCGCCGTTGTCGTCGCCACGACGCCGGGCGCCGCG
>NC_057011.1:2496784-2633841 GCF_000002595.2 Chlamydomonas reinhardtii
TGTGTGTGTGTGTGTCGTGTGTGTGTGTGTGTGTGTGTGTGTGTGTGTGTGTGTGTGTGTGTGTGTGTGTGTGTGTGTGTGTGTGTGTGTGTGTGTGTGTGTGTGTGTGTGTGTGTGTGTGTGTGTGTGTGTGTGTGTGTGTGTGTGTGTGATGTGTGCAGTCTTGGGAGCGGAGTCAAGGGAGGAGCAGGCACGCACATTTGAGTGGAGGACCAGCCGGAAAGCCCAGTCCACAACTCCGCGTCCCACCCCAAACACTTCCACACGCCCCACACTCCCCCTCTCTCTCCCCCTCCCCCTCCAAACCCCACCCAAACCCACCCTCCCGCCCCCTCCCTCCCCCTCCAAACCCACCCTCCCCCACACCTCCCCCACACCTCACACGCACCTGGTGGTAGGGGTGGAAGTCCAGCGCACTCACGGGCTCGGGGCCGGACTCGATGGAGTGCAGCTGCTCGCGCAGTTTGGGTGTGCGCATGGCGCGACTGAGGCCGGCGGCAGCCTCCATCATGGCCTTGCGCCGGGCTGCGGGGGAGCGGGGGGGAGAAGGAGGAGGGCCGGGGGAGCGGGGGGAGCCGGGACCGTGTGTGTGTGTCAAGAGCAAACAAGAATGATACAACGACCCAAAATTTGTTGGCACTAACCCCCTTTAATACGCCTTGAACCCCCCTTCCATCCCGGTCCGACCGCCCAAGAAAACGTGAGCTATACCCCTGCCCCTCCCCCTCCTCCTCCTCCCCTCCCAGCCCTCACCCTTCCTCTCCGGGTCCACGGGCGCCGTCCAGGGGCTGGCCTTGGCCCCGTCGCTCTCCCGCCAGGCGGCACACTGCGGCTCCAGCATGGGGCGGGAGAAGTACTCACAGCTGAGGCCGTAGATGAGGGAGCGGGGGATGGGCGGCGGGGCCGCGTCCTGTGCGGGTGGGCGGGGCGGAGGTTGGTGGGTGGGTGGGTGAGGGCGGAGGTGGGTGAGAGGGGCGGGGGTGGGTGGGGGTGGTGGGGTTGGGGTTGGGGGTTGCAAGGATGGTGCAGAGGAGTGTAGGTAGGTAGGCAGCAGGCGGGGGGTTGGTGTGTGGGCGAGTAGGTGTGGCGAGCGGGTGGGGTGAGCGATGGAACGCAAGCCTCCCGACACAGTACCCCACAGTACCCCGCAACTGTCACACATACATACACACACACACACACACACACTTCCGGTGACCCTTTGACAATGCATCTCACAGCAACAACGAGCGGCACCATAACCCCCGCAACTGCCACAGGCGCGCGCACACACTCACACACGTTCACAATTATTTACATAATACTTAACACATGTTGGCACCCACATGCACACCCTCGACGCACCTGCGCGCTGCTGAGCATGGCCCCCGCCAGCCCCGACCCCCCGTGCGCGCGAGTGTCCGCGTAGCCATGGTGGTGCGGGTGGTGGTGCGAGTGGTGGTGTGAACCGCCCTCGTAGTCCGACATGCCGCCCACACTGCCGCCGCCGGCGGCGCCGGCGGCGCCGCCGTCCGCCACCGTACGAAGCGTGTACGGATGCCTGCTGTACGCCATTGGTACGTCGCGTCCCGGCGACGGCGGCGAAGCGGACGTCGAAGTGGCGCCGCTGGCGGCGGCGGCGCCAACCGCCGCCGCCGCCGCGGCGGCGGCGGCGGTTGCCGGCACGCGCCGCATCATGCTGCCTGACGGTCCGGAGCTGGGGCCGCCGGCGCCGCCGCCGCCGCCGGGTACGGAGGTGGATGGGTTGTAGGAGGAGGAGGCGGAGGCGGCCCCGGGGTCGTGGGGGTCGGCGGAGATGCGGGACAGGTTGGGCAGGCCGCCGATGGTGAAGCCCGAGCGCCAGGAGCGCGGCTTGAGCTTGGCGGCGAAGGCGCCTGCGAAGTGCCGGGTGCCGAGTGTCGGGGGAGAATCGCGTTGGAAGGAGATCAAGTGTGGGAAGCTTCCAAAGTGTGTTTGGGAGAGCGCACGACGAAGGGAAATGATTTAGTCCACAAAACCATGAAAGGCTAATCAACCCGCATACACGGCACGCCCTGCCGCCGCCGCAGCCCCAAGCTCACCCACGCCGCTCTCGCCGCGTCGCGGCGACAAGCTGCCGTTGGCGCCGTACGCGCCGCCGCCGCCCGCGCCGCCGCCGCCGCCCGCCGCCGCAAACGACAGCTCGTACTGCGCGATCCGCAGTACATCCCGCCCCAGCCGCGCCACCTTGGGCGCTGGATCCAAAGCCAGCATTGTGATGGCCTCGGCGATTTTGCCGTACAGCACTTGCTGCTGCGCCGCCGCCGGGTCGGTGGGCGTGCCGCCGCCGCCACCGCCGCCGCCGGGTTGCCAGCCGGCGGCTGTGTGTGTGTGTGTGTTGGACGGGGAGTGGGAATGGAGTGGGAAGCAGCGAGGAAGTGAAATGGGGTTACATTCATGACAAGATAAGAAGGAGCGAAGTTGTAGCCAGGCGCATTGGGGTGCGGTGTGGGAGCAATCCAGTGGGAACGGTGCTCGGCTATGCTGCCCGGTGCGCGTGTTGCGTGCGTCGCCCCTCGCCTCCTTCCTCCCCGCCTCCTTCCTCCCCGCCCCAGTCACCCCCCCCCCCGCCCCAAAGCCCACCCCACCCCCCGCCCCCTGTGCCGCGCTCACCGTCTGCCCCCGCGTTCCCGGGACTGGACCTAGGCCGCACGCCGCCGCCGCCGTCGTCGCCGGCCGCCGCCCGCGCCTGTGCACGTGTGGGGTTGCTAGGTTGAAACATATAGGAGCAGGATACAACACTGGACGGGGCGGGGTGGGACGAGCCGTTCAAAGAGGAGCGGGGGGCAGGCAGCAACATGTGTGGAGTGGAGTGGGCACAGGCTGTCGACGGCGACCCGAGACCACAGGGCAGACGGCATGCCGCCAACCCCCCTCGCCCCAGTGCCCGCACCCCTCTGCTCGCATCCTTCACCTCCCTCGTGTCGTGTTGCCTGCCTAGGAATGGTGAACACAACCCCTCCCCTCCACCCCCCACCCCCTTCCACCCCTCCCCCCACCCCAACCCCACCCCTAACTCCACCCCAAAACCCCCGTTTTAGCTCGGTTTAGTATACTTTGGGCTGGAATTCACAACCCCCCAACCCCCCAACCCCCCAAACCCCCCTCAGCCGCCCCCTCAAACCCCCCCTCCCCCCTCACCGCCGCCACCGCCTCCTCCAGCTTGCGCTGCTGCTGCGCCATGGCCTCGCGCACGTGGCCGCCGTGACCCCGCACGAAGCGCGCAAACAGCACCGCCAACTCGCCGCGCACCAGCACAGCGGGGTCGTACACAACCTGAGGGGGGAGGTGGGGGGTTGCAGGAATTGGTACAGAGGAGTGTAGAGGTGATGAACACACACACACACACACACACACCCACACACACACCCACACACACACCCACACACACACACACACCCACACACCCACACACCCACACACCCACACACCCACACACACACACGTGTTGGGAGTGCCGTTTGACTGTCCCGGGGGGCCGCGTGAGCCGTCCGTGAAGGCCGATGAATGAGGTGAATTACTTAGACAAGTCATGGTTTAGTGGTAGGTAAGACAGCATGGATGCGGTACACAGCGGTACACAGGCCACGTCGTACGGATAAGCCGGTGTTGCCCCGACCCCCAATTCCGTCCAAAACCCCTCCAAACCCCGTGTGCTCTCCTAGTTTGGCTTGGTTTGGTTTAGTTTGGGCTGGTATATGTAACCTCCCAAACCCCCTCCAAATCCCCCGCGCCCACACCTGCGTCACCGCCCCCGCGATCAGCCGCTCCGCCGGCAGTCGGTCCTCACTGGGCGTCAAGCTCAGCACCGGACCGCCGTGCTCGCCGCCCTCCCCGCCCTCGCCGCCGCCGCCCGCCCCCGCGCCGCCGCCGCCGCCGCCGCCGCCGGCGTGCAGGTGCAGTGGCCTGTCTCCGGCGGCGGGGCAGGAGTGGATGAGGCATGCGAGGCCGAAGATGGCGGCTGCCCGGATCTCGGGCAGGGGGCTGGTGAGCAGCTGGACCAGGATGTCGGCGGCACCCTCGCGGATGGCATGAAGCGAGAACTGGGGCGGGGGGGGGGGGGGATGGGGGGTTACATTCATGATTGGTTAGGGAAGCGGTGGAGGTTTGGTTTCATTTGGGCGGGTATCTACAACCCTCTCCCCCCTCCCCCCCCACACACACACCTCGGGTATGTCCTCGCACAGCTTGCCGATGCACAGGCACAGCCACCTCAGCAGCAGCGGGTGCCCCGGGGGGCCGTAGGTGAGGCTCACAGGCGCCAGACTGCGCAGCCAGCGCAGCAGCACCGCAAGCAGCTGGCTGCCAGCACACAGGGCCTGGCCCTGTGTGTTTTGGGGGGGAGGGAGGGGGTTGTTTGGGGGTTGTGGGGGTTTGTGGGGTTTGTGGGGTTTGGGTTGGGGGCGGGTGGGTGGGTGGGGCAGGTGTGGGGTTGGGGTTGTGGGGTTGTGGGGTGGGTAAGCCGTCCATGCAAGCCGGAGTGGATGCGTCACGTCAAGTACGAAGTGGGGTTGTGGGGTTTGGGAGAAAGTCCAGGCACGGTCAGTCGACGGACAGCCAAGCCATAGGGCGCGGCGGGGCGGCCGTGAAATGATTTGTCGCCACCGCCTGGCCGATGGCCCTGCCCTTGCCCTCCCTCTCCCTGCTCCTCCTCCCCCCCTCCCTCCGCCTCCGCCTCCCCCTCCCCCTCGCCCTCCCCCTCCCCCTCCCCCTCCGCCTCCGCCTCCCCCTCCCCCTCCTCGCTCTTTTGCATTGGGTTCTGTTTAGTTTGGGCAGGAATCTACAACCCCTCTCCTTTCCCCTTCCCCTTCCCCTCAAACCCACCCCCTTCCCCCTCCCCCCTCCCCCTCCCCCTCCCCTTGTCCCCTCCCCTCCACCTTGGGGTGTCCGTCGCAAATGACCGCCAGCACGAATGCGGCCTGGGCGCGGCTGTAGAGGTCGATGTGGCCGTCCACAGAGTCCAGGTAGCGGATGAAGTAGAGGTGGCCCGCGTCCTTGACCAGGTCAACCTTTGGGGGAGGGGGGGTTGCAAGGATGTTTGGAAAAGCGGTACAGGATGCACTGAAGACTGCAGACGAGGGGTACATTCATGATTAGGTACATTCCTGAAGAAGGTGGGGCAGGGGTTGTAAATACCAGCCCAAACTGAACCAGACCAAGCCTGGGGCAAGGGACCGGTAGGGGCTACCGGGGGAGGAGGTCCCATGCCCGAGCCCAACGATTAAGTCCCATCAGCGCCCCCAACACGCGACTGTTTCCTTACGGGATTGGTTCAACGTTAACCCCACACACACCCGCGCACACACCCGCACCCGCACCTGGCAGCTGCGGTCTAGCGCCAGCACCTTGGCCCAGATGAACACCAGCGTGGAGCGCAGGTCGGAGGAGGTGGTCTGGGAGGGGGGGGAGAAGGTGGGGAGAAGGAGGTGGGGAGGAGGAGAAGGTGGGGAGAAGGTGGGGAGAAGGTGGGGAGGAGAAGGTGGGGAGGAGGTGGGGAGGAGGTGGTGGGGGATTCCATGCATGATGCACTGAGACGGGATGATGCTGATGCAGGTTGGGGAGGGGAGCAGGGTGGGTGCAGAAGCAAAGGTATGCGGCCAACTCACTACAAGCTAGCGGAAACAACACCCTCCACCTCCCTCTCCCTCCCCCTCGCCCCCTTTGGTAACGACTTCGTCCGCAGTCTTCAGCGCATCCCACCACTTTCCTAACCATCTTTGCAACCCCTTCTCCCTCTTCCCCCCTCCCAGCCCCCCCCCTACCACACAAACACACACACAAACACAAACACAAACACACACACACACACACACACACGCACACACACACACACACACCTGCAGCAGCTTGAGCACGTATGGGAATATGCCCACGCTCAGCGCCAGCTCCACCGCCCATGGCCCCATGTCCAGGAAGCGACCCAGCAGCACCAGCGCGCGCAGCCGGTGGACCTGGCTCAGGAGGACCTGAAAGGTGGGGGGGGATCACATTCATGATCAATCAAGAACAAGGGAGAGGGGTAACCATTTATGATTAGCTTAGGAAATGGTGGAGGGTAGGCAATCCTGGGCCCTGGGGGAACAGCAATCGTGGGTGTGGGGTGTGGGCGGGGGTTATTTGCCCGGGCCCAAAGGAATCGGTCCCAGTAGTCAAGGAACCGTCGGAGGTTATGAGGGGCGGCGGTGGGGGGCAGTGCGACGACACGCGCCATGTCCGCCCCATCTCCCACGCAGCAGCCCGATGCATCCCCCTCCTTCCCTCCCCCCCTCTCATCACCCCACACGCCTACAACCCCACCTGCAGCACGATGGGCAGCTGCTCCGGCGGCTTCTTGTCTCGGCTGCCGTGCGCCAGCCACAGCTCAAACGCCGTCAGCTGCTCCGAGAAGAAGGCTGTGTGTGAGAGGGAAGGAGGAGAGGGAGGGCGGGAGGGAGGTAGGGGGCGGGTGTGTGTGGGCCAAGGAGTGGGAAGCGGAACGGAGCATCCTGCCTACTTTTTCCATGGGGCACATAACCCCCCATTTCCTCTCTCCCTCTCCCCCACCCCCCGCGATATTTATCGCCGGCGCCGCTCGCCCTGCTGCTCCACGACGCCTCGGCCCCCATCCCATAAGAATTATCCCTTGCAACTAACGCCTCTGCCTGTGCTCTGCTCGTTTTCGTTGGCTTTGGTTTAATTGGGGCTGGAATTTACAACCCACCCCCCGCCCTCCTCCTCCCCCTCCACACCCTCTCCTCCCCCTCTCCCCCAACTCACGGCTGGGCTTGAACTCGGCCTGCTGGTCGCTGGACAGGGTGGGCAGCTGCACCAGGCACATCTCAGCAGCCAGGTCCCAGGCCTGGGGGGGATAGCCATCCATGGGATGGTGTGTATCAAATATGAAGTGAAGTGCCGACGTCCAGAGGTACAGCGGGCACACGCGACGCATTCCATACATGGGGGGGGCGGGGGGGGGGGAGGTACAAACATGATTAGTTAAGGAAGTTGTAGGCGGTAGGGGTGGGTGTAGATGGGTGGCGTAGGCGGTAGTGGGTGGTGGTGCGGCGCAACCCAACACACCCGGTGTTCCCAGGTGCTCTCGCATTTAAATCGCTCTGGCTCCCTCCTTCCCCCCACCTCTTCCCCACCTCTCCCCCACCTCTCCCTCCCTCCCTCCCTGTCCCCCCTCCTCAACCTACCTGCCACATGGGGTGCTGGTGTGTGGGCGGCAGTCGCGGGTAGCTGACGGGCGTGCAGCCGGCGGCGGACATGATGCGCTCAGCCAGCAGGAAGTTGCGGAACAGGCTGGCGGTTAGCAGGTCCTGAGGGAGGTGGGGAGTTGGGGAGTCGGGGAGTTGGGGAGTTGGGGAGGGGTTTCGGGGGGTTTGGGGGGGTTGGGAGGGGGGATTGCATTCACGATTAGTTCGATCTATCGCGCCGCGCTCCTCCACCATTCCCATAATATCAGCATCTCCTCGCAATCATCTGGCATATCATCACGAAATCAGTCAACGCGCAATCAACGCGCAATAAATTATTGTATCGTATTTCTTTTCCTCTCACCGAGCGGAAAAGCTTCTGGAACATGGGCCGCGGCAGCACGTTCCAGGCGATGGTGTCGGTGATGGCCGTGAACACCCAGTTGAGCTCGCCCAGCGGCGACTTGCGGTCGGTCTGCTTGCCGGGGATGCGGTCGATCAGGTCCTTGGTCAGGCCGTCGTGGCGCATCAGGCTGCGGCTGCAGAACCAGCGCAGCGCCACCTGAGTGGGGGGGGGGAGGGGGAGGAGGAAGGAGGGGTGGGTAGGAGGGGTGGGTGGGTAGGAGAGGAGGAGTGCGGCGTGTGTTGAGGGGTAGGTTGCAAGGATGTTTGGAAAAGCGGTACAGGATGCACTGAAGAGTGGGGTGACATTCATGATTACTTAAGTGGGGGTGGGATTGCTCGCCTCCGTCCACCCCGCCCCGCTCTGCACCAATGCCAGTGCCCATGCCCGCAACCCCACGTCCCCAAACCCATCATCCCCAACCCGGCGTCCCAAACCCAGCATCCATAACACAATCACAGCGCCACACACACAGCCCCACACACCCAGCCCCACCCCCAGCAATAGCCCCCACCCCACCCACCACCACACACACGCGCGCCCCCACCTTTATGGGGGTGGTGAGGCAGGCCGTGAACACGTCCGCGGGCAGGTCGGGGTTCTGCGGCAGCGTCTCGCCCGCGCCACAGGCGCCCAGCACAATGATCTCCTGCAGGGAGGGAGAGTGACGAGTTGCGTTCATGATGAGTTACAGCAAGGGGGGAGTTGTAGATTCCAGCCCAAACTAAACGGAACCCAATGTGATAGAGCGAGGAGGAGAGCGTGCGTGGGGGAGTTGAGGAGTCGAGGAGTGAGGGAAAAGGAGGGCGTACATCCAGATGCAGTTCAGGTCTCCTCGAGGCGACGCGTATCATCACTGAGCACCCGGCGGGCTGCAGATCCAGATCGCTGCCAGCTTCCAAACCGACTGAGAATCCGTCCCCACCTCCCGCGCCTCCCCCCTGTCGCCCCCCCCTCCCTCCCTCCCTCCCTCGCTCCCTCCCCCCCAATATGATTGCGTTGTTACAAGAGAGGACGACGCGCTATGCCTCACCAGGCCTCGCGAGGCGTCGTGCCCCCCCGGCCCGCCCGCGCGCTGGTCCACGAGCTGCCTCAGTGCGTTGAGGATGAGGCCCGCTGCCGAGCAGTCCAGCACGTAGATGCAGGGCGTCTCAACCCACGACTGTTGGCGGAGCGAGTTGGGGTTGCATTCAGGGTTATTTAAGATTTAAGGAGTGAAGGCGAAGCCAGGAGCAGGGGGTCGGGGTTGGGTGGGAGATGGGCAGAAAGGGTAAGGGGGATGAAAGGGACGGGGAGATGAAAGGATGGGAGGTGGTGGCATGATGCTTCCATTCATCCGCCCAGCCCTGGACGTCGGCACCTCACACTCGTGATCAAAATCACCGCGTCTCGCGTGGGCGGCTACTCCCCCCTTGGCCCCTCCCCATCCCCCTTGCCTGCCGTACAGCCCCGTACAGCCCCGCCCTGCCTGCCGTACCTGCAGCTCGTACACGGACAGGGGGATGTACTGCGTGTACCGGGAGTTGAACACCCAGATCTCGCCGTTGGCGGTTGGCCGCGGCACGCCGTGGCCGTTGTAGTGGAACAACACCCGGTCGTTCTGTGTAGGGGGTGAGGTGTGGGTTTAGGTGTGTAGGTGTGGGTTTGTAGGTGTGGGGGTGGGGGTGGGTGTAGGTGTGTAGAGCGCGCGTGTATTGGGGTTTTAGGGTCGATGCTCCGTTCCTATGTCTCACTATGGACTGGACCCCCATTTTGGTTCGACTTAGTTTGGGCTGGTGTTTACAACACCCCCCCCCCGCCCCCAGCACCCCCGCCTCCCTCACCTTGGCGTAGCGGCGCGCGCTGGCGCACAGCTTCTTGACGTCGTCCACGGTGGGGTCCAGGTGCATCTTGTACTTGGCCTTGGGCTGCCAGCGCTCGTACTGGGCCTGCAGGTTCTTGCCTGCATGGCAGTGGAGGGAGGGAGGGAGGGAGGGAGGGAGGGAGGAGAGGTGGGGAGGAGAGGTGGGGCGGGGCGGGGCGTGAGGGGAAGTGTGTGTACAGAAGCGTGCTGGACGACGCGAGACCGTGCCCGTGCCCGTGCCCGTGCCCGTGCCCGTGCCCGTGTGTGTAAAGTGAATCACAGGCTGGGCTAGCGGCACGGCTGGGAGGGGTCACGGCTGGGAGAGGCCGCGGGGGCAGGAATGCAGGCAGGCGGGGGAAGACGCTGGGTCGGGAGGAGCAGGAGGAGCAGGGGGCGCAGGGGGAGGCGGCAGCGCCGTCAGCTGGCCTGGTCCGGTCTGGTCCGGTCCGGTCTGGTCTAGCAAGCTGCTGGTCGCCGCGTGGTCTGGCTCGTGCACCGGTCCCAAGCTGCTGCTTGCTGCTGCTGCCGCTGCGGCGGCTGCGGCTGCAGCGGCGGGTGCCGTAGCCTCTTGCAGCTTGCACTATCCCGACCCCGAGCGCCGGCAACTTCACCCCCCCCACACACACACACACACCACTAGCACACACGCGCAGCTAGGGCGGCGGCATCGCCCAGTCACGACCCCCGCAGCGACCGCAGCCGCAGCCGCAGCAGCAGCCGCCGTGCCAAACCCCCACAGCAGCAGCAACGGCGTTGCGGCGTTGCGGCGGACGCGGCGCCACAGGTGACCCAAGGAGGCGGCCGCCGCGGCGGCGACAGGTTGCTACTGCAGCTGTGGCGGCGGCAGCGACGGCGGCGTCAGTCGGCTGTGGCTGCGCTTGACTTTGTGGCGGCGGGGGCGTTGGCGGCGTTGGCGGCCACAGCCGTGCCACCCGTGCTGTGCAGCCTTCCTCGCCGCCGCCGCCGCCGCCCCCGACATCACCCCCGTCCGATGCCTGCGCGGCGGCCGGGGCCGCTGCCACGCCCACAGCCCACCCATCCACCCCAGCCGCGGCCGCACGCTCCACAGCCCGCATCGCTGGTGCCGGCAGCCGCCGCCGAGCCCGCGCAGGCGGGAGGCAGCCTTGTGCCGCCGCTGCCGCACCGCCGCCGCCGCCGCCGCCGCTGCTGCACTCAGCCCGGCTGCATCGCTCGCCGCGCTGTGGTGCATCTGGCGGCAGCGGCGACGGCGGCGGCGGCAGTGGCGGCAGCAGTGGTGGCGACGCCCCCCCCCGGGGCCGTCACGCGGCACCCCGCCGCCACAATGGCCCCTCCGCCCGCCGCCGCCACGTCAGCCCCGCAGCCGCGGTCGTGTTTAACTGACTCCCTGACTCCCTGACTGACCGATTGTTGGATCCGACAGATGAATCGACACACGTGGCCACGGCCTGTGCCGCCGACAACCCGGGCAACCCCACCGCCGCCACCGCGCCGGGGCCGCGAGCTACCGCCGCTTCTGCCGCCGCCGCTGCCGCCGCTGTCCCTCCATCCCCTCCCTGCTTGTTTCCCGCACACGCAGCGTGCACACGAGGCACATTACGTTACTGCAGCTCGCTGCCCTCTGCGGCTTCCGCTTCCGCCGCCGCTTCCGCCGCCGCTGTCGCCAGCTCCTCCTCTCTGGGCTGCTGCTCACCCGCCGACAGAACCAGGCCGCCCCCACTGCCGTCGCTCCCACCGCCAGCGCGCAGTCCCCAGCCTTGCACTGCCCACGCCCACGCCTTGCCAAGTGATGCAGCCGGCAGCTTCCATCTCGGCCGCCTCCACCCCCGACACCACCGCCGCCAGCCCCGCCGCCAGCCCCGCTAGCCGCCGCTGTCCCCAAGCCCCAGCCCCCGCGCCCGCCGATGCGCAGCTTGGCGCGCCGCGCCGCGCCGGCATCGCGCGGGCAGCAACCACGGCGGGCTGCCGCCCAGTCACGCCGCCACTGCTACTGCCACTGCTGCTGCTGCTGTTGCTGTTGCTGTTGGCGCTATTTGCTATTTTGCTGTTGTTACTGCTGCTGCCATTGCTGCTGCCGTTTGCGCTGCTGCCGAGGAGCTGGCAGTCCTGGCCACCGCCGGCGCCGTGCCACCGCCGCTGCTGCTCCTGGTTCTGCCGCCGCCGCCGCCCCCGCCGCCGTCGCTGCTTCTACCGCTCGCGCTGAAGCCCAGCTGCACCGACCAACTGGGATGCGCATACTTGCATGCGTGTGCATGCGTGTGTATTGAGTGCCCGCGTGTGTGCGCGCCACATCAAACAAAGACACCGTCGCCCCCTCAGACCCGGGCACAAACACACGCACGCTGGCGGCCTCCCGCAGGGGCCGAAGCCCCCCCTGGAAACCCCCACCAACCCCCAACAGCAACCCCCCCGTGAGACCGTCACTTGCGGGACTTAGCTCTGTAGCGCGGCCTCACCTATGTGCTCCAGCGCTTTCGCCGGCTGGGCGGACATCGGGTCAACCCAGCACTCCAGCCGCGCGCACGGCGATATCTTGATAACGTCAGGCGGGTCAACGCCGATATTGAGGCACAGCACGAGCGCAACGCTGGTCGTCTTGACTTTGTCCTTCTGCCGCCACTTGGAGACCAGCCCGGGATCGGGCCCGCGAGAGTCGCCATCGTCGGCCGTGCAGTCGTGCCGCTCCTGCGAGCATGTCAGTAACATGCGTCTCGACGAGCAACACAGCTTCTGTCACGCGAAAGGCTGCGCCATTTCGTAGCCAGCCAGGAAAAAGCCCTCTTCCCCGAAAGCCCTCGTGACAAACGTTTGAGCCCGCGACAGCAACGCCGAGCGGGTTCGCACCTCGCACAGAATGCGTGGGGGCGGCTTTGAAGGGTCTCCCTCATTCGCCTGGGTCAGAGGTGGGACCTGCGCGTGCACACGACGGAGGCGTGAGTCCCGATTCCACGTTCCCCAGTCCAGACATGAACCATACAAGGCACTTGCCGGGTCGCTGGTGGTCAAGCGCCTGCTAATTTCGTCTGCGAGCCCAGCTCCAACGCCCTCAGCGGCATTTGGTTCAGGTCCGTCTTCATTCTCCATTTTTGCTGACGACCACTAGACGTGTCACCTAATTGCAGGCATCATGCCCGCCACTGGAGCACAAAACAGGTCGAGGACAACAGAAACGACGTCCAGCGACACGCCAGGCTTCTTGCAAGCTCAACTAAGGTGTTCTGCAAGTTTTCCTTGTGATACACTTGCCATACTGCTTCACGCAAGCAACAAACAAGCAAGTGTCGTGTTTGCATGAAGTCATGAAGGCCAATCGGTGCCAAAATCGATTGGCTCACAAGTGCAGTGTCCTTTTAGTAGCGCACTGCTTCTACATCAACAAGAAACATAACGAAAATGCAGGTTTCACGCGCTGCGGTGTGCGCGCGTTCGAGCTTTGTTCGCGTGCAAGCCTTTTCGTCGTGCCCGGTCGTTCGTGTCAGCACTTGTGCTCGTGTGCGTGTTAACAGCGCTTGCCGGAGCGCTGCTCAGCCTCGCCAGCGGCCATCGCGCTTCGTGGGCGCCCGTTCGGAGCTCAGCGACTCGCTAAAGGAGACGGCTGCGCTTGATGAGCTGATCGACAAGCTCCTGAGTGCCAAGTCACAGCAGCAGGTGCGGGTTCGGCAAAAAGGGTCGGTCGCGCCTCGATTCCTGCCGGCGGCAAGCGCGACGACGCACAGGCTATTGCATAGACGCAGTGTTGGCAAACCAGGATTAGGGTCGGCCGAATCCGATCGGGGGGAGCGCCCAGGCGAGTGTGTGCCCGCCGGGTTTGCGAGGGTTGGCGACAGGCCCCTCCACGAGCAACACCCACGCACACAACGCCCGCAGACACACACGCACGCTGCGCGACGTCTCCACCCTGCCTCTTTCCTCTTCACACCCTTCACCCCTGCCACCCTCACTCTGTGTTCCAACCACCACCTCCTCACCGCCTCGCCCCGCCGCTTCCCCACCACCACGACCACCACCACCACCACCACCACCTGCCGGTGCCCATCCCCGCATCTTCACTCGCCGCATGTCTTTATCTTTTGCTTCCCGCAGCTGGCCCAGCTGGTTGCGGAGAATGTTGTGGCTGTGGACACCAAGTTCTGGATGCGCATCGCCACCCGCAACGACACGGCCGCATCCAAGGAGGACAAGGACAAGCTGCAGGTGCGGGGAGGGCTGGGGACTCGTGGGAGGGTGGGGATGGGGAGGAGGGGAGGGGAGGGAGGGCGATGAGAGGGAAGAGAGGACGAAAGGGAGAGGAGAGGCGGGAGAGGGAGAATGGGGAGGTGAGAGAGCGGGGAGGGAGGAGGTGGAGGCGAGGAAAGAGGGAAAGGAGAGGGAGACGACGGAGGAGAGGGAGGATGGGGAGGCGGACGGTCGTGCTTGCCCCTTACCAACATGCGCACAGCGCCCCCCACTCACCCAACCTGAGCCCCCACCACTCCCACCCCCTCTGTCCTGCTGCTGCTGCGGCTGCTGCTGCTCCTGCTGCCGCTGCTGCCGCTGCTGCTGCTGCCGCGGCTGCTGCTGCCG
Organism: Chlamydomonas reinhardtii; assembly: GCF_000002595.2. Classification (NCBI taxonomy): domain Eukaryota; kingdom Viridiplantae; phylum Chlorophyta; class Chlorophyceae; order Chlamydomonadales; family Chlamydomonadaceae; genus Chlamydomonas; species Chlamydomonas reinhardtii. The sequence goes on from NC_057011.1 coordinate 2,510,769, forward strand.
CTGCTGCCGCTGCCGCTGCTGCCTCACACGCCATGACTTACTGCTGCTGCTGCTTCCGCTGCTTCCTCAGGGCCTGGCCACGTCTGTGATGGTGCTTGTGGACACGGTGCGGCGGCGCACGGAGCAGCAGCTGGCGGACAGCGGCGCAGTGCTGCAGGTGGGGGGAGAGGGGTGCTGGGGAGAGGGGTGGGGGTGAGGGGAGGAGGTGGAGAGGGGATGGGGAAGGAGGTGGAGAGGGGAGGAGGGGAGGGGAGGGGGAGAGGGGAGGAGGAGAGGGAAGGGGGAGAGGGGTTGTAGGTGTGTATGATGTGTACGTGTGTGTGATGTCGAGGGGAGGAGGAAAGGGGAGGTGTGTGAGATGGGACAGGGTTCAGGCAGGTTGGCGAGGTCCCATAGGGTGCAGCTGACGCCCGTACCCCAAGCAGACAGTAAACAGTTTGCAGCGGCAGAGCAGGAGTGCATGGCTGGTCGAACGCCGGAGTTACTGTACCGACAAGTTGCTGGCTGGCTGGAAGTTTGCTGATGCGCATTCCTCACGCTCCGGGCGCCCGGCCAGGCGATAGCACCACACAGACACACCACAACGCCACACTCGCTCGCGATGCAGAGGAAAGGGGAGGTGGAGAGGGAAGGAGGGTGGAAAGGAGAGAGGTGGACACGACCAGAGGGGGGAGGGGCAGCCGCGATGCCGCACGTGGGTGTATGTGTGGGGCTAGCTGGCCTCCTTCACGGGGTCCACTACAGCCTTGACACCCCCTATGTCGCACAACCTCTTTTCCAACCGTCCTCGCAACCCCACCACACACACACATACACAGGACATCCTGGTTGCGGCCGCGGACGACAAGGGCGAGTGGTACCTGCCGCTCACAGACGACCAGGTGGGACACAGGGGGACACAACGGGGGTGAGGGGGGTGAGGGGGGTTGGGGGTGGGGTGACAGTGGATTTGGTGGGGGTGTGGCGGGGCTGATGCGGTGTGTTTATGGTGGGCGGGTGGGCAGGTGAGACGGGCTTGGGTGCGCGGCGGCTGGGTGCTGCAGGTCTTTGCCGTTGTCCGCCTTGGCAAACCCCATCTTCTTCTGCCCCCATTCCGCGCCTGAATTCCAGATTGAGTCTGTGCGCTAGTTTGGCTCGGGTTGGCCTAGTTTGCGCTGCTCTTCACAACCTCCCCCCCTCCGCCTCGCCCCCTCCCTTCTGTCGCAGGTTGAGTCAGTGCGCGAGGCGCTCAACCGGCACCGCGACCGGCTGGATGAGGCGTTGCTGTCCAACGCCTTCGCCTGGATCAAGAAGAGCTCGGAGGACGGGTGAGGGGGGGAGGAGGGGAGGAGGGAGGAGGAGGGGAGGAGGGGAGGAGGGGAGGAGGGGAGGAGGGGAGGAGGGGACGAGGGGAGGAGGGGAGGAGGGGAGGAGAGGAGGAGGGGAGGAGGGGAGGAGGGGAGGAGGGGAGGAGGGGAGGAGGGCTGGAGGAGGGGCTTCGTAGGGGGGCAGCATGGCATGGGCGACGACGAGGGGGCGTGTAGGTACCAGCCTACTGCTACCGCCTGGCTTGCCGACTGCTACTGCCACCGCTGCGCCTGCTACTGCCGACTCTGCTCACACTGCCGACCCGATGCTACTGCCAACTGCCAATCCCATTGCTACTGCCGCCTGCTGCTGCTGCTGCTGCTGCTGCTGCTGCTGCTCCTACTACTACTACTGCTGCTACTGCCGCTCCCCACAGCTTCGACGGCATGGTGCAGCTGCTACAGCTGGTGCTGCAGCTGTACGCGGCGCGGCAGCTGGCCACCGGGGAGACGGAGGGCGTGGAGGGGGCAGTCAACAAGGTGCGTGGCTGCGTGGCGGGTTGTAAACACCAGCCCGAACTAAACCAAACCAAGCCAACATAGCGGAGGGGTGGCGGGGGCGGGAAGGATGGCGGGCGGGTAGTCAACTTGACAAAGGAGACCCCTCCTCTGCGCCCTGGCCGCTGGCCGTTCGTCCATACACGTCTCGCAGCTGCTGCTTCAGTTTCACTGCTTCGATCGCGATGCCCACCCGCCTCTTTCCTGCCCGCCTGCCCCCTGCCCCTGGGATTGGTCCAGAGTGAACCCCTGCCCCCTGCCTCCTTATACCAATTAACACACCTCTCCCTCCCCTCCTCCCCCGCCCTCCTACCTCCTCCTGCCCTGCCCTCCCCTCCTCCCCCCCAGCTGCTGGGCTCGCAGGAGAAGCAGTGGACGCCGCTGCTGCGGCAGCTGGTGGCGGAGGGGCAGCTGACGGAGGCGGCCTTTATGGAGGCGCTGCAGCGCAAGATGGAGGGCGTGGTGCTGGGGCTGCAGAGCGGCAGCTACGCGCAGCGCGTGCAGGTGTGTGCGGGGCGTGCGGGGCGTGGGGTGTGTGCGGAGCGTGGGGTGTGTGGGGGCTTGGAAGGGTCATAGCTGGGACCCGCGGGATGGTGACCATTTTGCACATTTCCACAACCCACCCACCCACCCACCCACCTACCCACCCAACCCAACCCAAGCAACCATGAATCCCTGCCTCCATACACATGCACCCCCGCCCCCCCGTCTGCCTTTTCCTGGGCTAATCATGAATGTAACCCCCACCTCGTCGCCCAGGCCGAGTACCTGAAGGAGGCGGAGGCGCGCGCCAAGTCCGTGTTCCAGGAGATCGCGGCCTCAGCGCCCAAGCAGGCGTAGGGCGCAGGCAGGCATAGGGAGCAGAGGGGCGTAGGGAGCAGAGGGGTGCGTTGGTGGTTGTGAATGGGGGGCGCAAGGGCAGGTGCGCAGGGGCGCCGGCGAGGGATGTGTATGTGGGGATGTGGGTGGCGTGAGGGATGGGGAGGGGGAGGGGGGAGTGGCGGCCGCGGGCACGCGGCGTGCGGTGGAGGTGGGCTGACGCAGCCAGGAGGCAGCGGCAACGGGGGCAGCGGCAAGCAAATGGCGGCAGCAGCAAGGAGGCAGCAGTAGCAGCAGCAGCAGCAGGAGGAGGCTGTGGTGTGGGCTAAAGCGTGCGACACGGAAGAAAGGCAGGGGTGAGAGGCCTGAGAACGGATGCCCGGGGGATGCCGCCGCCCCCAGCGCCACGGCCAGGATTGCAGTGCCGTACTGTTTTGGCTGTGTGGGCTGTGTGGGCTGCATGGGGTTGAGAGTGGAAATCGAGAGGGTGGGTTGAGCGAGACAGTAGCTCGGCCCGGCAATGCTGGCGCTGGCTGCTGGAGTAAGCGGTGACGGAGATCGGAGGGGGGACGAGATGGTGGGCTAGCCGGTGTGAAGGCTAGATAGGACGTCGAAGCGAACGGCAGTGGTGCAAAAGCAGTTCTTGGTCAATGTCGTACTGACTCCGCTCATCTACCGTACTGTCTACATGCGGCAGCGCTGCGTGTGGCTTGCTTTTATTTTTGCGGTTGGAATGTTGCGTGGCACCGACGCGCGGGAAAGCTGCCGATGGCGCATCCTATATGATGGGGGGAGGGACGCAAGGGGGAGGGCGGATTGCCGTACTGCTTTCGTGGGCGCGAAAATGGCTCGCGAGGTGACTACGCTTTCCTGCCCCTTGCCATGTTCCATCACGAGCTCGCGACTACGCTTTCCTGCCCCTTGCCATGTTCCATCACGAGCGAGGCGTGGGAGTCCCAGAGGTGCGGGTTTTAACGTCATCATAACGCCGCCTCGAGTCCGGTAAGAAGCACTGCCAGGCTTATCTCTCAAAGCGAGCAAAGGATTGGGGGAAACACGAGGGTTTTCCTGAAGCCTGAAGGCATCAAAATTGCCCGATCGAAGTCCAGGCGTGTGCCCGCCAAGCATTCTGCGTCATTATCAACGCCGTTAAATTGCTACAGCAACAGTCATTTTTCTTTCCGTGCAGGCCATAAGTAGCTTCAGGGCACAGCTTGTCTTGAACTGAACACTTTCCTCCGACCTCGTGCTTCACTAGAGCCCATCGCTGCATCCTTGACAAAGGTTTTCTATGTTAAGTAGTTGAAGCGAACTGCCTAGAGGACGCTTTCCGGCGCGTTTGACCTCCGGCAAGCGGAAGGCTTCCTCTCGCTTAAACGATGCCATCCTGGGCCCCAGCGCCCGACTTGGCGGATGAGGACATAGTGGAAGATGATGACCTGTACGTGGGCGGGTTTGGAGGTCGCCGGACAAGTGCACCGTCTGGGGGCAATCCGCCTCGCGGGCTTACTGCGACGACCAGCTTCAAGGTGAGCGCTGAAACGGGACGCTGAAACGGGACGCTGGAATGTCGTCGGCGCGGTAGCAGTCGGGGAAGCTGCTTTGTCTGGGGCGAGTTTGAGTTGTGCGACCCCCTCCCCCCGCCATGCAAAGCGTGCGCACGGCCCGTCACTGGGGCCTGGTGTAAACACCAGGAGTTGACTCGCCCCCCCCCCCACCCCCGTCCCAAAAAACACACAGGACCACAGCATCCTTGGATCCGCCTCCGTGTCGGCCAAGGTGCTTATGCCCTCCAACTCCATGCCACACGCCGGGCCCGTCGGCGGCACGCACGCGGCCGCGCCCCCGCCCGCGCCCGCGCCGCTGCCCAAGCCCCCCGCCTCCAATGTGGGCGTCTACCACCGCGGCGCGCCCATCATCGCCACCGCCTCCGCCGCCGCCGCCTCGCGGCCCGCCTCGGGGCTGCTGCTCCGCAACCCCCGCGCCAGTGCGCCCGGCGGCACCGCCGCCTCCACCACCGCCGACGGCGGCTACGCCGGCGCCAGCAGCAGCGGCTACGGCGCCAGCGGCGCCAACGGCGGCGCCTCCTTCAGTCGCAACCATGAGGGCGGCTACTACGGCGGCAGCGAGGCGGCGGACCGGCTGGACAGTGTGGTCAGCCGCATGCGCGGTGACATCCTGGGCGGAGACGACGCCTCCACGGACTCGAGCGTGCACGGCGGCGGCGGCGCCGGCGGCGGCAGGATGGGCGGCAGTAGGACGGGCGGCGGCGGCAGCGGGTTTGGAGCTGGGGCGGGGGCGGGGGCAGGGGCGGGCGGGTTGTCGGGTGTGTTGCGAAGTCACAACGCGCCCGCGTCCGGGCCGGGGGGGCAGGGCGGCTACGGCAACGGCGGCGGCTACGGCGGCGGCTACGGCTACCCGGAGAAGGGGGTTGGTGGCGGCGGGCATCTGCCGCCGGGGGCGGCGTCGCAGGCCCAGGCGCAGCAGCCGCTGCGCGGCGGCCCCATGCCTGGGCTGGACATGGGCGGCGGCGGCGGTGGAGGAGGCAGTGGAGGAGGTGGCCGGCCGCCGCTGGTCCGCAACCTGAGTGCCCACGTGCACAGCAGCAGTCACGCCGCGCCCGTCACGGTGGCCGTGCTGCCCAAGGCCGCCGCCAGCGCGCGGCACCTCAGCGCCGGCGGCGGAGGCGGCGGCGCCTCGGCGGTGGCGGAGCAGCTGCAGCACCCCCCGCGGCAGCTGGCGGCGCCGGCGCTGTCCGCCTCCTACTCGGGCGAGGCGGGTGAGGCGGGCGTGGGGCTCTCCACAGCGCCCGCGGCGGCAGAGGATGCGGCCGGCTTGGGTTTGCGGCCAAGCCTCGCGCAGCACGCGCAGCACCACCACCAACATCAGCAGCACATGCAGCAGCACACGCAGCAGCAGCAGCAGCAGTCGACACCGGCGCCTTCGGTCATGCTGCGCGCGTCCGCCGGCGCCATTGTGGCACCGGCGGGCGCGGCGGCAGGGGGCAGCCACCGCCGCCACGACGGCGGCGGCAGCAGCGGAGGTGGAGGCGGCGGGGCTTGGGCTGACGGGCCAGACACAGGCGGCGATGAGCGGCTTAGCGGCGGCGCCCAGCGGCCCAGCAGCGGCGGTGGTGGTGGCGGTGGCGGTGGACTGCTCGGGCTGTTCAGCCGCAGCAGCTCGGCCCGGCGTAAGTCGGAGAACGCGGGCGGGCATGGGGCGGAGCCGCCCGGCGGCGTCGGCGGCGGCAAGGGCGCTAACAGCAATGGCAGCAGTAGCAAGGTCGGTAAGGAGTCGAGGAAGAGCAGCAGTGGCGGGGCCGGCGGCGACGGCGATGGGAATGATGGGGATGTGCGGGAGGTGGCGGCGGCGGGCGGCGTGGGCGGCGGGCGGCCGCCCAGCGGGCTGCTGAAGCGCACTGCAAGTGCGCTGGTGTCGTGGGCTCGGTAGCAGCGCGGGAGCAGCGAGGGAGGAGCGAGTGTAAACGTGAGCGGCAGTGTGTCGACCGCGGAGTGGCTGTGTGTGGGCGTGTGAGTAGGTAGCACAACAGCAACAACGCATGATGCATGGCCACAAACAGCTCGCCCGGTGACTTGCATGTCGTACTCACCGACTCACGTACCTGGCGGCGCTGGAGGGCAGTGAGGCTGGTGGCCAGTGCAGTTGCAGGCTGGGTTCCTGCTAGCGAGCACGAGGCGGCACAGGCAGGCTCTGTGTGTATATATCCTTATATTGTCAGCGGCTATCGTATTCACAAGCCGTGTCAGTATTATTGTAGAGTAACTGAGTGGCGGGTGGTTGGAGCGGGGGCGCCATAGCGCACCATCGCCGCCAAATCGTAGCGTCGCCATCGCGGCCTTTGCAAAGCAAGCGCATGGCCTGCGCGCTGCCGCCGCAGCGAGCCGGTCATTATTTGAATATGGTAGTGTTTTGAGTGTTGGGTCTTGGTCCACATTGGACTCATGGCGGGCCTCTGCATCGCCAGCACGTCAGGCCGGGGGCCACACACGAAGCCACGCACGCTCACATCTCACAACGCAGTGCAGTACCTAGGACGTGTGGGCCGCGTGTGCGTGAGGGTTGTAACAGTGGCGTACTGACGTTGCGATGCGCGGCACGAGCTCGTGTTGTTGGCAACGCATGTGGCACGCGTATGCCGGCATGTAAAGTGATGCGGAAGATGCCACGCGCAAGCGCCTTGCCTGGCCTCCTGGAGCTGAGAGTGCGGTCATGGCACATCGACAGGCAGCAAACAGGTGCGGGCAGGCCGTGGAAGGGCAGTAAGGCACGGGCACTCGTTGCAGCCCCGATACGGTAGTCGGGTGCAGCACGCGAGGGACCAGTGGCCAGTGCGCAGCCACGCAAGTGAACCACAGTGAACCCGAGAAACGTACGGCAATCCGCAATCGAGCATGACAGGCTCCCCGTTTACTCGTGCCGTTTACCCCAGGCCACTTGCTTAGGCGCCAGGGCTCAGGGCACGTGGTGACTCACGAGGGCAGCCGGTGGCCCGGTGCCCGCCTGCCAGGTGTGCAGAGCGGTAGAGCCGCCCAGTTCCGCTTCTGAGCTGGCCGCCTGGCAGGACTGGAGCTCATGTCCCTGTTTGCACCCCTAGGCCCTAGCTCCTGTCTGGCGGTGCCCGCAGTGCAGTGGGGCGGGTGGGCGTAGGAGTGCCAGGACCGTGCTATCAGTATCAGCTGCCTGTCGTGCTGACTTCCGCATGTCGTGAGGCTTGCCCGCACTCTAGCCAAACGTTACCATTCCCACCCGGGGCTCAATTAGGCAAGGGATACGGAATCTTCTGCTTTTACACACCACCCAATGTGGGGCAGCGTCCGTGTTGACTCTGATCCCGGCTCCGCCCTTCGAATTGTCCGTGACGGGCCGTTGAGTTCTGTCGAGACCCCCTCCATGCACTTCCATCCACCACTCCCGCCTCTCACTCACCACTCTCATGCTTTGGAACTTGCACCTGCCTGCACGCCTCTCCCCTAAGGCCGCACCCAACTCAGTTGGAGCTAGGTGCCATCTCGGTTTCTTATAACATCATCGTCATCCTACTCTACTTGGCATGGCTCAGCAACGGCCTTCCGCGCACGACCCTAGCCATTCAACAGCCCGGATGCGTGCAGCCACAGCCTCAGTCGCGTTCGCTCCCACGGGCCGCTACGCAACAGATAGCAGCCCGGGGCCTATCTAGCTAACAACCACAAATCCCACGTAGTCCGAACTCAACGCTGCACTTCAGCGCATGTTGGCAAAATCAATCGCCGGCCGACCGACCAATCAGCTCAGTCCTGCTCTGAGTATGTAGACCGTGCGGGTGTCCCAATCCAACCAGGTTGTTAAACACAAGGAGCACAAGACACGCGCGAAACACAGCATCAGTGCTACAGCGCCGCCGGGCATATAGGTACGTATTCACACACAACGCACAGCGGCGTCTGCCGTTCCCACACATCAATACAGCGCCCGGCCCACGTCCGGGCCCTAGGCCGCGCCACAGCCGCCCAACCGGCGCACCCACACACCCAGTCCACGGCGCCAGCCGTCAAACCCGCCGGCGCCTCCCGCACTCCTCAGTCTGGGGCGAAGCCGATTAGTCGACCTCCTCGATCTTGGGGCCGGCACCCGAGCCGCCCGAGGGGGCAGCGCCGGCGCCGGGCGCGCCGCCGGGCATGCCGCCCGCGCCGGCGCCGCCCTGGTAGAGGCGGGTGATGATGGGGTTGCACACGCCCTCCAGCTCCTTGAGGTGGTGCTCGAACTCCTCCACCTCGGCCATCTGGTTGGCCTCCAGCCAGTCCATGGCGGCGGTCAGCGCCTTCTCCATCGACTCCTTGTCCGAGGCGGACAGCTGGCTGGCCACCTTGTCCTCGCGGATGGTGTTGCGCATGTTGTAGGCTGCGTGGGGAGGAGGCAAGGGAGGAGGAAATGTCAGCACCATGGTCGTGCAAGGTCACGGCGTCAGGTCCGCTGCTAATTGACAGGTCTGTCACACGCCCCGATCATGGCAAACCTCAGCCTATCAGCTCTTCCAGCCCGCCCCAGTCCAAGAAAGCCATACAGCTAATCCCACCCGCATGCGAACCCAACCCCTTCCATCCCCGCTACGGCGCGCATACACACAATCACACCCGCTCACCGTAGTTCTCCAGCGAGTTCTTGGCCTCCACCTTCTTCTTCAGCTGCTCGTCGTCAGCCTTGTACTTCTCCGCCTCCTGCACCATGCGCTCGATCTCGTCCTTGGACAGGCGGCCCTTGTCGTTGGTGATCGTGATCTTGTTCTTGTTGCCGGTGGTCTTGTCCTCGGCAGACACGTTCAGGATACCGTTGGCGTCAATGTCGAAGATCACGTTGATCTGGGGCACACCGCGAGGCGCCGGCGGGATGCCGGTCAGCTCGAACTTGCCCAGCAGGTTGTTGTCCTTGGTGCGCGCGCGCTCGCCCTCGTAGACCTGGATCAGCACGCCGGGCTGGTTGTCGGAGTAGGTCGAGAACACCTGCTCCTTCTTGGTGGGGATGGTGGTGTTGCGGGGGATGAGCACGGTCATGACGCCGCCGGCGGTCTCCAGACCCAGCGACAGGGGCGTCACGTCCAGCAGCAGCAGGTCCTGCACCTTCTCGCCGCCCTCGCCGGTCAGAATGGCGGCCTGCACGGCGGCGCCGTAGGCCACGGCCTCGTCGGGGTTGATCGACTTGTTCAGCTCCTTGCCGTTGAAGAAGTCCTGCAGCAGCTGCTGCACCTTGGGGATACGGGTGGAGCCGCCCACCAGCACCACGTCGTGCACAGTCATCTTGTCCATCTTGGCGTCGCGCAGGCACTTCTCCACGGGGTCCATGCACTTGCGGAACAGGTCCATGCACAGCTCCTCAAAGCGGGCGCGGGTGATGGAGGTGGCGAAGTCCACGCCCTCGAACAGGGAGTCCAGCTCGATGGTGGTCTGCGCGGCGCTAGACAGCGTGCGCTTAGCGCGCTCGCAGGCGGTGCGCAGGCGGCGCAGAGCACGGGGCGAGGTCTTCAGGTCCTTCTTGTACTTGCGCTGGAACTCGTTGGCGAAGTGGTTGACCAGGCGCTCGTCGAAGTCCTCACCGCCCAGATGGGTGTCACCGGCAGTGGCCTTGACCTCGAAGATGCCCTCCTCAATGGTCAGCAGCGACACATCGAAGGTGCCGCCGCCCAGGTCGAAGATGAGCACGTTGCGCTCGCCCAGGCCGCTGTGGTGGGAAGGGAGCAAGGGATGGGTGGGGAGGGAGAAGGTTAGCGTCGAGAGCAGGAACCGTGTGTTTGCTTGACCGCGGTCCGCTGCTTCGCTAGGGGCGCATACGGCGCGCTGAAGGGCACGAGCACGGATGCTGCGCGCTGGCTCGTGGTGGCTGGTTTTGGTCCCTTGGCCCAGTCTGGACTCTGCACATCACCGCCCCCGCTTCCAGCTCCATCGCACCGCCGTGCCGACCCTACAGCTGCGCGTCGCCGTACGCCCATCCTGAAACCCTGCGGCACGCCCTCACCCAACCCAGCTGCAGAGCCCCTCAGTAAGCATGCAGCGACCTAAGCTCACCTGTCCTTCTTGTCCAGGCCGTAGGCAATGGCGGCGGCGGTGGGCTCGTTGATGATGCGCAGCACCTCCAGGCCGGCAATCATACCGGCATCCTTGGTGGCCTGAAAGCACAGGAGAACAGGGAACAGGGAGCGATGGCGTCAGCACGCGGGTCAACCGGTTAAGCCGAGTAACAAACACGCTGAGTGGTGGACAGAGATGTCAAGAGCGGGAGGGTGCGCGAAGGTTCTGGCGAGTGGCAACCCCAAAGGCCGCGGTGGCACCCCAAGCCCCCCGGTGCCGCGTGCCGTGCGTACCTGGCGCTGGGAGTCGTTGAAGTAGGCGGGCACGGTCACCACGGCCTTCTTGACCTCGCGGTCAGCGCCCAGGAAAGCCTGAGCGGTCTCCTTCATCTTGATAAGCACCATCGAGGAGATCTCCTCAGCCTTGAAGACCTTCTCCTCGTTCTTGTAGGAGACTGCGAGCGCAAAGAGATAGGTTGTGAGCAACTAATTTCGCACACAGCACGGACCGCTTTGCGAGCTGAACTTACCAACGATCTCGGGCACATCGTGCGCGCCGGCGCGAACCTGGAAAGGCCACAGCTTAATGTCCGCCTGGACAATGGGGTCCGAGAACTTGCGGCCAATCAGGCGCTTGGCGTCGAACACCGTGTGGCGCGGGTTCATAGCGACCTGTGGAAGGCAGGTCGGCGAAGGCGGGTAAGTGGCTGCGCGCGCTGAAGTCGGCCCGCCCAATTCGCAACGTACCTGGTTCTTGGCGGCATCACCAATCAGACGCTCAGTGTCCGTGAAGGCCACGTACGAGGGAGTGGTGCGGTTGCCCTGATCGTTGGCAATAATCTCCACGCGGTCATTCTGCCAGACACCCACGCAGCTGCGAGCATTGAAGCACGCCAAGGGTCAGCTGGTGTCCAAGAGACGTTGAAGGTGCAGAGGGAGCTCACCTGTACGTGGTGCCCAGGTCAATACCGATAGCGGGGGCCTCCTTGCCCATGTTTACTGACTCTTAAGCGAGTTGAGTGGTTATGTATAGCGGCAGAATAGTCGCGTATGTATAAGTGCTCGTTTGTCGCTGAAAGTGGAGGTCACCGTTCGGGGTCGCGGGCTTTTATACCGGATGGGTGCCGCCAGCGGGCCGTATGGCGCCTTCTGGACGCCGCGCGCCCCATCGCGGCCCTTCCAGAGCTTCCCCCGCCCTCATAGCCCGCCAAATCAGTCCTGTAGCTTCATACAAACATACGCACCAATCATGTCAAGCCTCAGCGAGCTCCCCGCCGTCACGCAGACATATGTAATTTGCGATCTCCAATCGCGCGCACGCCAGACCCGCTGTCCCCGGCAGATCGCTCCAATGAATAGCTCAAGTGCATTAATCTACGGTTCTGGTTTCGCCTGGCGCAACGGCGGCTCGGGCTCGTTTGGCGCCCTCAAGTCGGTTCTCGAACCGTCGCGGCCCTTCGCGTGACGTGTGCCCTGCGGAGCTGCCGGCCGGGGCAAGCGGCCACCGCGCTGAGAACTCCACCTTCCCGAGGTCGGCGGTGTTGCAAGGGGCTGTAGCAGGAGCAATGCACGGTGAGGCGCGTAATGCCTTCGCGTAGGGTGGGGTTGGCAATTGGCACGCGGCTGGGAGCACCCGGCCTGTCACGCCCACGTCACTGCACTGGGAGCCGGCCTGGTTGGCTTAGGAAAGCCATCAGACCGCATGAGACCATGTGTGTGTTGAATGTCGGGCTGGTCTGGTCTGGTCTGGTGTGTGACGCCCCGCCGGCAGCATGTGCGGCTTTGCGGGGAGGGGGCTGTTTGGAGGTGGCCAAAGCGGCGGCGATATGGCTGTCGACTGGAAGCCTTCTATGAGCTTTGGGTGAGCTTTTGAAGGGCTTTGACGGGCTGGTTTGGTGTGAGGCGGGGTGAAACCTCGGGCGTTGGGTGCGATGGCGTGTGGTTCAGCCTCTGCGGCGCCTACACACTGCAGCACTTGCACTGCCGTGCCTCGATGCATGATGTGGGCAGGCGCTGGGCCGCTGCCCTGGCGCACCACCCACACTCGAGTGCTGACGTGCCGACGTGCCGCCTTGTGGCGCAGCTGCGGGGTCGGCTGCCGGTTGGGTTACGGGAGGGCCTGCGATCCGGGGCGTCGCCACTGGTGTTCCGTTCGTGTGTTGCAAGGGCCGTGGGGGTTCAGCGTGTGTATGCGGGACCCCGGAGCTGCCCCTTCACAGGCTCCCGGATGCCTCGCCAGATCCACAGCTTCGCATGCACCAAAACCTTTGCAAGCCGGGGCTTGTCAGCCCCACCATTGCTCGAAGAATGGCCTCAGGGTTTTGGGGGGGGGGGGGGGTTGGGGCTATATGGCGCGCCACGAGCACACGGAGCAGCTGGGTAGGGGCGCCGCGTTGAGAAGGTGGGGAGCGGGAAAGCTGGCACGTGGGGCCGAGGGCTACGCGCCCCACTAGCGCTGCGGGGGGTGGGTTGGGGGGGGGTGAAGGGGCTCGTCCGTGTCACGCAGCAAGAGACACAGCACGCACGCGAGAATTGTGGGCGCTGGAGGAGGGGGGTCACTCAGCTTCGGGGGCAGGCACGGCACGTTAGCTCGCGCTGCTGCGGGCATGCCCGGGCGACACTCGCGCAGCCCGCTCCCTGTCGATATTGCAGCAACTGGGCCCCACAGCAGAGCACCGGGTCCTGCCGGGCCCGCACCGCCCTCCACGGCCACACATTCCCGCAGGCAGATGCTCAGGTGGGGCCCCGTGGGTCTCTCCTCCTCCCGGTCTCTCCTGTCACCGCCTTCTACTTCCTCGCCATCATCACCCTTTCGCGTTTATTTTACCCTGCAAGAACGTCTTAAAAGCGTTAGAAGCTCTATCGACAGGTGTATAAGCTCTCCCGAAGCCAGTTCTGGGCTTTGCTCTCGCGCGGCCCCTTAGCACTGCCCGATTGCTCCGAAAGCTCTCAGGTCAGAACGCAGCGCCTTAAGCAGTAGCTGCAAGCAGCCATAGGCGCAACAGCCGCAACCACACAAGCCCCGCGACAGCGGACAGCTGCGACTCTGCAGCAGAGCCGGGTCCACATGCCGACCCTGGGCGTCAGTAGCAGCGCCGCGGCGGGCCGCCCCGGCGGCGGCGGCGGCAGTGGCGGCGGCGGCGGCAGCAGCGGCCCGGGACTGGGGGGCCCGCCGTCGCTGCGGCAGTATCACTCGCCGCTGCGGCGCTGGGTGTGGGCGGCGGTGTGCGCCAACCTGGCCTGGGCGGGCGTGTTCGCGGGGCTGTGTGCCGCGTCCTACAAGGTGGAGACAGGGGAGGGGAGGGGAGGCGTGGGCCAGGCAGGGGAAGTGGAGACAGGGGAAAGGAGGGGATGGGGGTGTGTGGAGGATGGAGGTTGGCAGGCGGGGGGCGGTCCGCAATGCGGGACAGGGCATCAGCCGTGTGCAACGCGTTAGCTGCGTCGTGGGTGTTTGGGCGCGTGTGCGGGCGTAAGTGCGGCATGCAGGCCCGCTGATGTGAGCGTGTTGTACTGTACGGTAAGTGCCAGGAAAGCACAAGGGGAATGAACGGTATGTGGGATACAGAACGATTGTGCGCCTGCGCATGTGTACCGTGTGTACCATACGTGTTCAGGGCTTCAATGCAGCTGTGAGTCAGCTGGCGGCGGTGAAGGACGCAAGTGACCGCGCGGCGGCGGCGGGCGGTGACGAGGCGGCGGCGGCGGCGGAGCAGGCTTCGGGACTGCCTCCCGGGACCAAGGCCAGCGACTGGTGGGTCGTGTGCGTGCGTGCGTGTTTTCGGAGTTGTGAGCGCACAAGGGGGAAGGGCCGCGTGAGTGTGTGTCTGTGTGTGTCATGTATAAGAGCTTGGTGGTGCGGGAGCGATGGCAAGGGACACACTGACCACGTCATGCTGGCTATACGTCCACGTCACACTGCCGATCCCTCATCCACCTGCAACAACACAACAATACAACAACGCAACAACGCGGCAACACAACCGCAGGCAGGCGCTGTTTGCCGCGGCGGCGGTCAGCGCGGCCTTTGCGGTGGCGCTGACCATCCTGTTCCATGTGCGTGCGTGCGTCCTGGGGAAGGCGCCGTGCAGCTGCCGTGTGTGTGGGAGGGCGGTGGCGTGTTAGTCAGAGAGGGGACTATATGCCTGAGACCAACGAGTGTGTGTGTGAGGGGGGGCGGGGGGTTGTAATAACCAGCCCAAACTAAACCGAACCAGGCCAAACTAGTGGTTCTATGTGTATGTGCCCGGGCCCAATGAAACAGTCCCATCATGGGGGTTGGAAGGGGAGATAATGGCCACCATGGTGTGTCTGACAGGGTACGCATGCTCCGCCTGCCACCGCCGACTGGTGGTGCCGCTGACGGGTGGTGCGCTAACACCTGGTTACCCGGGCTCTTCCCTCCCCTCCCCGCAGGCCTGTGCGTTAGCTCTGCTGCTGTGCTCCTTCAAAAGCCTAGCTGACCCGCACCGCCGCTTCGGCCGCGGCTTTGTGGCGGCGGCGGCGGCGTGTGTGGGGCTGCACACACTCAACATAGCGCTGCAGGTGAGGAGGGGCCGGGCGGGTGGGCTGTGAACGGGGGAGTTGCCGAGTGGGCAGGTGGGTGTGTGGGCTGTGGCCTGTGGGCTTCGATCCGGCAAGGCTGGCAAAGGCTTCCCCTCCCCCCCCCCCGCAGTTCCAAGGCTACGGCCCCACACTGGCCACGTGGCGGCACCGCCTGTCCGCCGCCGCCGCCGCCGCCGCCTCCTCCGGCTCCCCCTCCTCCTCCGCCGCCTTCAACCCGGCGCTGCTGACCGCCACGCTGGCCTTCGGCTGGCTGTCGTTCCTCAACTACTCCGCCCTGGCCGTGCTGCTGTTCTTCTGTGAGTCACGCCGCGATACCTGTGTGGGGGTGTGGGTGCGAAGGGGTGCAATGGGGTGCAACTGTCGGGGGGGGGGGGGTGTAGGTGCCAGCCCAAACTAAGCCAAACCCAATGCAAAAGAGCGAGGAGGAGAGCGGGGGTGGGCACATTGAGCTGGGCTGGGCTGACGGGGCGGCATGGCGAGGGGTGCGGTTGTGATGTGAAGCGGTGCGTGTCGGCCGGTCGGCCCGAGGTGCCGGCCCAACCTGTGCCGTCCCTGTGTCAGCCCCGCCGGCCGGGTGGTCAATGCTCTGCCTCTGTGCCCCCGCAAGTGGCGAATCCGTGTGTCAGGGGCGACTGGGAGAGCTGGGGAAACCCATGTTGATCCAGGTGTGCCTGACGTGTGTGCTTTTGTGTGTTCGTGCCACACGCGCCCCTCTGCTCTTGCTTGTCCTAGATCACAACAACACGCGCCCCTCCGCAGGGAACGACCCGGTGGATGTGTACCTGTTGGACCGCTCCCCCGCCGGCGCGCTGTAGCAGCACTTCGGGAAAGAGGGAAAGGCAGTAGCAGGCAGCAGCGCGGGCAACTGGAGAGGCCACCGCCACCGACAGTTGCGGTGTTGCACTCATGATGCGTGGGTTGTGACACCTGCGGCCTGCTGCGGCTGGCGGCGACCAGCGTTTGGCACGTGCATTACAGAAGACGGGGACACAAGGGAAGGAAGGTGTCGACCCCGTGCATGCAACTGCGCGTGGGGGACGGTGGGGTGACGTGGGAGACGGGAGCCGGCTGAAGGGGTGAGACGACGACGTTTGATGACAGTGCTAGTGGCCTAGTGCTGGACTATGGGAGGCATGTACAACACCTGATACTGGGGTTGACTATGGGCACACCAACAAGCCGACATGGTGACGGAGGCCAGCGGCCGCCGACGCAAGGGTTGGGTATGGGGCGTGTGCCATGCGGGTTGCGGAGGTGGTGGCGGCGGCCGTCTGCGATGTAGGGTGTTCCACTGCATGTACGGACAAAGGCTGCGGGTACGGACACAGACACGGCGGTAAACCGGCATGGCGTTGAGGCACAGTGGCTCCCCGGCGACCGAATCTCAAATATAACGAAGTGCGTGTTAGACGTTGAAACTGACCCGACGTGCTGTGCGCAACATCCCAGCATTCCGACATCTGTGGGTTTGGCACGCGTGTCATGGCAGCGTACTAGCCCTTGCGCCCCGGGAGTTGGCTGTGCCCATCACTCCCGCCTCAGGGACACCCCGCACGCCGTGCACGCGCGCATACGGCACACCGGCACTCGGCTCAGAACACCCCACACTGACAAGGCATGCGACGCTCGATGAATCGCGGCAGTTGGCAAGCTCGTCGCCCCCTGCAATTTCAATGCAAGCAACTGTCTCGCCAAGGGATCGGGGCTGCTGCCGCAGCGCATGCCGCATTCGGGCTGCGCTGGCAGGCTTGCTGGCAGGTCCACTACCTTTCCTTTTGCACTAACTCATATACTTGTACATCAGGCTCAGGCTTCTTGCTTGTCAAGTCGCATCACAAGCATGGATGTACGACATCATCGTGTGCAAGGCAGCGTGATGAGTAAGGCAGCAAGCGTCATCCGCCAACAGCACCTGTAGCAGCGGTACCGTGCTCCGAGCCTCTGAGCCTCTGAGCCCCATCACGCACCGCCGGCGGAGGGAGCGCACCGCCGGCGGCCAGGCACACCTTTGCAAACACCCAGCAGCATTGCATCAGCGGCCCCTCAGTGACAGCGCCACCGCAGCCCACGTACCACCCGGCGTCACCACCCTTAATTCGGGAGCGCATGTGCCTACCTGCCATCCTGCGCCCTTTCCCACATCTGGACCTCGCACACCCAAATCATCACCGCTTCCTAAACTCCTTGGCACCGACAGCCCACTGATCTGACGCCGCTGCAGAGCTGCCACGCACAACCAAAGCCTCCCGCTGTCCTACTGCAGTGGCGCCAATTGCATGCAGCAGTCCCAGCCAGCAGCTGCGCTCCCTCGCTCACTCTCCTCGGAGTGGCAGGGCGGCACCTGCCTCCATGAATTCCTGCGGCGGAGCTGGGCGTCAGGGCAGGGCTCCTATCTTAATGTCTCCAGACATTAATTGGCCATTTTGGCCGTTTCCTAGACATTCCTCCCGGGGGCTAATGTCTGGGGCGAGACTTTGTTGGCCCGGGTTTGGGGCGGGTTTTGTCCGAAGTCCTATGGAGAAGCCCCCAAACCGCCATGTGCCCAGACAAAAGACGGCGGCCACCCGGCCGTTTTTGTCTGGAGCTAGACATTAGCCCGAAAACAAGATACGACCCCTGCGTCAGGGCCTCAGGGGATCGTAAGTGCAGAGCCCTCGGCAGCATGCCCTTGCCGCAGCCCTCTCGTGCCCCTGGCATAGATATCCCACACAAGAAGGATCAGCACCAAACCTCACAGGCAGTCAAAGCACCAAACCATTGCCCCTCGCGGCCCTCCCGCACACTACTCCCAGCTCCCCACGCCGTACACCCAGGCAGGTATCTGCCCCGCCCCCGGCCCCGCCTCCTGACCGGGAAGCGAGCCCGGCCTGCACCCCTCGCGTCACCCGGGTGTGCCATCCAGCTCCCGCCTCCCACCTCCCACCTCCATGAATTCCCGGCGCGGCTGCGGCGTCCTGCCCATGCATGCGCATTCCGCAGCTGCCGCACAACCCGGTGGCGGCGGGCGTAGCTTCCACTGCCTCTCAAGGCAAACCTGTGCTGGGCAGTGGCGCGGGCTGCAGCATGCAAAGCACATCTGGGGGGGGGCTGCGCACGCCAGGCTGTCCACGCCATGCCTTCCTGCCCGCCCCCAGACACGCAGCCCACCCCTACATACGGCCCTACCTCGCATGCAACCCGCCGGCTGGGCCACGGCAACGCGGGACTATGCCTCGTACCACCCTCTGCTTTCCCTTGTACTTGGAGTTCAAGGACAACGTGCAAGGCCACCCCCCAACGCATGTATGTGTCCCTCCCAACACCAACTCCCGGGTTGCGCACCTGGCCGTTGTGTGCAAACGAGATACCGGCTCACGCGTACACCGCTATGCACTGCCCGTGGGACGCGGCTCAGGCGCTCAGCTCCAGCTCCAAAGGCACTCAGCTCCAGCTGACCAGCTCCAAAGACAGGCGCGCACACGTTTGCAGTGAATGGCAGTCACCTGTGCAGGGGCAAACGCACACAGGCACAAGCACCAGCACCATGCAGCTGCTAGCACGGAGTCGCTTGCCGCCCCTCATCATAAGGCCCAGAGTACAAGTATGCCATCAAGCCCTGTGCCACCCACCTGATTTCCCAACGCCACAGTGCCAGAAAATCCACTGCTGCGCGGTGGTGTATTGCCGTGTAGGCGTCCATGGCTAAAGAGAAAAGAGGTGCACTGGCTTACTTTGCGTCGTGATCAGTTACAACTGTCAGGCGTCCGCAGGGGCGCGCCGTTGCTCACTGTCAATTCCCGGTGTGGCGAGTTGCGCACACAATCTCGGGTTATTCATTTGGGTCACATATTGAAGCTCCACAAACCGACTCTCCTATGTAGTTGCGAACCAAGAGTCACGTTCCTAGCCTACTCAAAGCCTCTGCCATAGACGAAGGGCATCACGTACGGCTCTCTTCAATCTTACGACAGCCCACGATGTCACCGCCGTGCTAGCAGCATTTCATAAATCGCCAGATTGATGTCTTCATATACAAAGCTACCAGTCAAGCAGCAGTCACAAGCGTTTGTCAAGTAAATCGTCGTCTTGGTCAACCGTGTGTGTGTGCGTGTGGTGACATCGAAGTCACAAGAGTCATGCCATGTGGGTCAGCCGTCATTCAAGTCAGCGTCAAGCTTCAGACCCCCGCAACCAAGGGGGTCACTCCTGCTACGCGGGGTCGCGCGGCGTCGTGCGCACTGCAACTCACGCCAAGGGGCGCCCATGCCCTCTCGCAAAGTCCCCGCAAAAAATTGGGCAAGATGAATTCTACACTTTATAGGAGTCAACAGTCTTCCGCGCCCAATCACGCGCTCAATGCCACTGCCTGCGCATCAGGGCTAAGCCTCTGCAGCTCATCACATGCTGCGCTGCGACCAATCCTAATGGCATCGCTTTACTGAGGGCTGTTGGGCATCCAGTTCTGGAACACGCCGACCTTGTGGTTGCGGATGCGGGCATCGAAGAACTGCTTAAACGAGTTGTCGTAGCGCTGGGCCGCGGCGGCGCTCTTCTGCTCGTCTTCGTAGTAGGCGATGCTGGAGGTCTGCAAGGCGGATGCGGAGGGGAGGGGAGAGGGGAGTGGGAGTCAGGACGGGGAAGGAAGGAGGCGGGGAGGCCGGGGCGGGGAGACGCGTCGTTCAAGGGCCGCACAGCTAGGGCTTCCGGAAATTGCTGGCACTGGCAAGCGACCGCACAACACCTATCAGTCTATCAGTCCAAATGCGTGATGGCTGGCAAGGCTGTGTTGACGTGTACACTTGAGCTCGAAACGGAATTGTGCGGAAAAAGGTTCCCGACGACACAATTGTGGCTAGCCGGTCGGCTCACCTCGGGGTCAGCGGTGGGCACACGGCAGCACATCGCGACGAAGGCAGCGCTGGCGTAGGTGATGGGCAGCATCAGGATGTAGGCCTGCGGGATTAAGGCACAAGCGGGGTGTCAGCGCGACCAGCATGCGGAATGTGCTGGCGTTGGCAAAAAGCGAGTGACGACCGCGACAGCACGTAAGGCAGCGCTGCGTGGTGGAATCAGAACGACTCACATCCAGGGGCAGCTTGAAGGGCAGAGGCATTCTTGAGCGGCGACGAAGGAAAGGACTCGCGGCGCGAGAGGAAGGACTAGTATTAGTAGTGGGCGAAGGGAGCAGCGAGTATTCAGTGTGCTTGTGTGGAGCTGAATTGCTATACACCAAAGGGCTGGCCGGCGCGGCTTAAATAGCGTCGCGAGCACCCCTCGCCATTCCGCGCCCATTCCGTCCTTCGGTCGTCCGGGACCGCCCCCGTCCTTCGGTACCGGCGCGGCTTGCAGACCGCGCCCAAGAGCCCCGCTGAATTTTGGATAAGTGAAACCAGAATATCATTATAGATTGGGTACAAGCTCCGGCACTGAGCGAGCCCAACGAGTTCGACTTAAACGTCTCGTAAGCCTGTCACAGCTTGCGCGGGTTTGCAAGCATACGAATAGGTTTCGATAACGTGTATCTTTCGGACACAACGAAAGTAGACAGACAGACACACAAGAAAAGTTGACACATCACTCCTTTGTACCGCCCGTTGGGCCAGAAGCTTGGGGCGGGTCCATTCTTGCTTCCGGCGCTTGCGCGCTGGCGCGCGCCGATACGAGTCTGGGCTATATGTGCCGAAAACTATCATTAGAGCGCAACGTAATGCACGCAGTGGTGTCGCGGGGTGTCCAAGGGTCGCCCTGGAACGATGCCAAACGCGCCAGCCCGGACACGTCCCGTTTTGGAGGCCCAAGGCGCCGCGCATTGTCACAGGGCTGATCCTTAGCTCGTCCCGGGACGGTTACTCAGGCCGCGGGGATGGTATTCCGGCCGCGCAGCTGCGATTTCAGTATGGGCTTTCCATTGTTGCCACTTCACACCAAAAGGCAGTCGAAGGGGCCTACCAAGGCGGGCTTAACGGCCCAGGGTTGACATAGGAGTGCATAAGAAGCCTTGATGCGGAGGAGTCAAAGGGAGCTCATGGCCGCGGCGAAGGACATTTCGTCCCCGTCAAAACGGCCTCATGCTGGGGTGGAATTTCGCTGTGGCCACAGCTGCTCTTGTTGCCACATTTTGCTTTGCTCTTTGTACTCGAGGCATTCGTTCCCGCCTCGACTCGACACAAGTCTCTACTGCCGCAGCTTAGCGGCTGCCATGGCGCTCCAGCGCCAGCAACCTGTACCATCACCTCTCATTTTGATGCTCTCCACGTGCTCACGCGCCAACCAGACCGTAAAACACGTGAACACGGTGAACTGAACCTCACTGCTCTAAGGCTCGCATTACCGCAACTAGTATGCCTGCCGGCACCATTCCAAGTCGTAACGCTATCCGGGATGTTGCACACTAACACGGCCCCCTTCCCATTCTACCCGCCGCTCCCTGCCGTTCCCTCGCTGCTTCCGCACACCACACTCCAAGCCCTCCTTGCCCTTCTGCCGCCTTTCCCTTCATCAAAAGAAACAACTCAAGCCCTCAACCCAAATCTTACTGCACATTACTCTCAGAAACCAATGCGATATCACCACCTGCGTCAAATTCACGAATTTCACTTTCGCCACTGTGCCTCATCGCTCATCACCAATGTGCATCCTCATACACACACGCGCACACGCTCACACTTGCACACGCACCAAACAAGAAGCGAGGCGCGCCCCGCCCCAGCCCAACCCTGTCCGGCTGCCCTGGGACCCACACGCAGGGCTGGAGGCCCGCCAGTATGGGCCGCGGCGGCGGCGCCGCCGCCGCCCCAGCCCCCCGCCTGAGCCGCACCCGCTCACTTCTTCTTCTTGGCCTCAGCTCCCGAATGGAAGGCCTGTAGGGCAGAGAGCAAAATCCAAACGCAAGTGCAGTGAGGACGGCTGGCACGCCACACCGGCACGGTCACTATGGGCCGGGGCGGCTGCAAGCGCGCTAGTCCCTCAGCCCTGAAGGCGGCCGCCACCCTCCCATCCAAGCCCGCCAGCCCTCCCTGCCGCCCATCGACTCCCGGTGCCCCCAGCCCGCAGACCCCGCAGTCGGTGGTCCGTTTGCGGTTCTGGGTATCAAACATGATTTGGCATTGGTTTCAACTACCACCGCCGCCTCGTTTTGAGCTGGGATTGGACTTCACTAAACCCCCAACCCCGCAGCTCCCCGCCTCACCTTGGCCTTCTCCTTCTTGAGCCGCTCCTTCTCGGCCTTAGTCATCTGGGCAGGGCCGGGCCGGGCAGGGAAAGCATAAGGACAGCTCAGACGCATCCAGCAAAGAGGTACAGCTGTTGACGTGCGTTGCGGAACTAATGCGGAGCTGATGGCGACAGTGCGTGTGCGGTGGCACACACCCAGCGCCGCGACCACGCCCGCCTCATCCGGCCGTGCATTGTCCACACCGCCAGACACACGCACAATCACACAGCATCTCCCCCACGTGACACGCACCTTGGACTTGGCCTTTATGTTGTCCTTCTCGATCTCCTTGACCTTGGCCTCCTTCTCCTCCATCTTGGCCGCCTCATCCCTGCACGGCATGATGACATGGGACGCGTCAGCGGCGGCGGCGGCGGTGCTGACATCACAGCTACACATCAGCAGGCACACACGCTGTCGCCTAAGCCCGGTAGAGCCCCGAACGCAGTGCAAACCAACAGCGCGCGGTCAGAGGTCAGCCCGGTTGGCTCTCTGCCACGCAGCTGCACTCGTTGGCACAAAAGGCGCTGTGCAATAACCAAATCTTATAGTAAATTGTAAATTTAAACATTACGCAAAATACTATAAACTCACTCGTTCTTGGACAGGTAGTAGTCGTAGTCGCCCTGGTAGTCCTGCAGCTTCTGGCCCTCCACCAGCAGCACGCGAGTGGCGATCTGGGTCGAGGCGGTTCGAGGTGGTGGTTATGGTTGTGGTTGTGGTTAAGGGTGCGGTTGTGGAAGAAGGGGAGAGAAGTGCAGCGGCAGCGGCAGGGGCAGGGCCTCAGGCGACAGGGGCACGGGGCAACGGTGTGGTGAAGGGGCGCGCGGCTGGTGAGGGGCCGGTGGCGTGAGGCACGTGCCGAGCCCCGGAAGCCCACTCGCTCCCCACACGACACACCCGCACGCGTGTGTGTGTGCGCCCACGACCGCCACATCCACCACGCACGAATCAACCGCCCTGACCGCCAACCGTCCCAACCGTCCCAACCGCCAGGTCCGCCCCTCCTCACCTGCCGCAGGAAGTAGCGGTCGTGGCTGACGGCGATGACGGCGCCCTGGAAGGCGCGGATGGCCTCCTCCAGCGTCTCCTTGCTGGGGATGTCCAGGTGGTTGGTGGGCTCGTCCAGGACCAGCAGCGTGCCCTGCGGTACGGCAGTTAGTTGGTTACGGTAGTTGAGAAGTGCCCGCGTGCATTAGTAAGGATAGAGGCACAGGGGTGACGTGTGTGTAAGTGTGCGGGTAGGGGGGAAGCGCAAGGACGGCGAGGGAGGGCGCAACACGGTGATTGTGACAGCGATGGTGCACGTGTCGGCGGTTGCCCCAGAAGTCAGCGGTACTCCGTCGGTCCGCCGCCGCTCCGTCAAGCTGCTGCTGCTGCTCGCCTGCCCCGGCCCCACCCGTCCAACCTCCCACACACACATGCAAACACACACACACACACACACACACACACACACACACACACACACACACACACACACACACACACACACACACACACACACACACACATGCAAACACACACACACACACACGCACACACCTGTGTGCACATGAACTTGGCGAGCGCCAGACGCGCCTTCTCGCCGCCACTCAGCACCTTGACCTGTGTGCCATAGTGAGAGAGTGCTTTGTGAATGTGGGCAAAGAAGCTGGCGAAGGGGACGAGGAGTGTCAGGGGTGCGGACAAGTCATAGTGCTCCTCAAGGCCATTCGCCGCACAAAAACACGCCTCTATCTACTACTCCACTAGCCAGCTGCCTCGTCCCCAATCCCTGAGCTCGCGCGATCTCTATTGATATCGCTACCTCTCCCACGCTACCCACGCTTACATTCCCTCATGGTAATCTGTCAAACTAACCTTTTTATCCATGGCGTTGCCGCTGAACAGCATGCGGCCCAAAAGCGACTTGAGGTCGTTCAGCTTGGCGTCAGGCGAGGACTGTGGGGGAAGGGGGAGAGGCAGTGGGAGAGAGGGGTGGTGGATGGCAAAGGATGGAACGGTGAAGGGGGGAAACAAACACACAGCGCGTGGGCAAGCCTACCGAGGGCAGGTGGGATGCGTGACTGCTATCGCCTAGAAGGCACAACCGCGCAAGCACGCACGCAGCTGCGGGCACCACGGACACCCGCATCCTCTTCTTCGTGTCTCAGGTCTCTTTACTGGGGCTGGCAAAACAATCCCATCCCTCATCCCATCGACACGCCACGCCATGCCCCCCGCCCATGCCCCCTCCCCCCTTACCTTGACCAGTGTCTCCAGCACCGTCAGCTCCAGGTCCAGCGCCTCCGCCTGGTTCTGCTCAAAGTAGTTGGGCTCGATGTTGTGCTCGCCCAGGCGCACCGTGCCCTGCGCGTGTGTGTGTGAGTGTATGTGTGTGTGGGGGGGGGGTTGCACTCATGAGTGTCTAACATGTGAATGCGTAGGGGGAGAGGCGGCAGCGAATGGGGTTTTGGGAGCAGGATATGAGGTGGTGGGGTTTGGGATGATGTGTGAGTTGTCCGTGGAACACCGTAACGGGTTTTGGTAACGGGTTTTGCTTTGTCCGTTGCATCGTACGCGTGCAGCATGCATCGCACTGCCACGCCCCCCTAGCACAACGCCGCACCACCCGCGCACCTGCTGCGGCGCCTCGCGGCCCATGATGAGCCGGAGCAGCGTGGACTTGCCTGCGAGGGGAGTGGGTGGATGTGTGGGTGTGTGGTGGCGACACGAGAAGTCAAGGACGAGATGGAGGGCGAGAGAGTTAGACAGGATGGCGGGTGGCGGTCGGCATGCTATCGTGGGTTACCGTACGTCTCTTACATGGCTCAGCAAGCCGGCACAAAAATTCGCCTCCTGTCCTCAACTGTCTACATCCCCTCAACAATACTTGCTTTTAAACACATATCTCAGCAGCAGTTATCGTTTTTATCAAACTCTCACCCGCTCCGTTGGGTCCGATGATGGCCACCCTGTCGCCCTTGGCGATCTCCAGGTTAGCGTTCTTGAACAGCGGCCGGCCCGGGTAGGCGTGTGTCAGGCCCTCAATGGACAGAACCTGCAGTGGGGGTTACATTACATTTCATCATTGGCTATGGCGAGCGGGGGAAAGAGGCACAGTGGGGGTGCGGGGGATTACATCACCAGATGGGGCGCAGGGTGGCGGCGGCGGGGTGGTACAGGGCTCCATGGCACGGGTTTACGGGCGAGCCCCACGAATAGCTCCCACGGCAGTGGTGGGCCGCAGCGGGTGGCGAGGCGTCAGGAAGCGGCGGCGGTGAGAGGGAGCCCGCCGTTGCGGCACCATGCCATGCGCCTCCCCGTTGTTTCGGTTCGTCAGGACCATATTGGAAGTTTGGCACTCCCGGGAACACCAGCCCTGCCCCCCGCCGGCCCTAGGGCCACACACGCCGCCGGCCCAGCCCACACCTTCTGCCCCATCTTCTCCACGGGCGGGAAGGTGAAGGCTTTGCGCTTGGGCACGAAGGGCTTCTCGATCAGCCCCTCCGCCTTGATGCGCTCAAGAGTCTTCTCGGCCTGTGGGTGTGGGTATTTGTTGTGATGCCGAGTGCTCAGTACTACAGCTACAGCTCGTGTCGCTTGGAAATCGTACGCTTGGGAGCCCCCCCCGCCTTGTATTACATGCCGCGGGTGACCGGCTTTGGCATCGGCATCGGCATCGGCACGCGGGGGGGCCGTGTCCGCCCCGGCCTCCCCCACCTCCTTCCACCCCAGCTCCCACCTGCCACCCCACATTCCTCCCCGCCCCATTTCGTTGGGCTCGGGCACCCCCAACGCCGTCCCCCCCCCCCGCTGTACCGCTTTTCCAACCACCTTTGCAACCCCCGCCCACTCCCCCCCATCCCATTGCCCTGGGTTCGGTTAGTTTGGGCTGGTATCTACGACCCCCCCCCCCCCCCCACACACACACACACACGCCCACCTGGCTGGCTCTGCCGCTCTGCGCGCCCCCTGCCAGTCGCTGCATGATCTCCTCCTGCTTGGCGATCTCCTTCTGCTGCTTCTCCCACGCCGCCCACTGCAGAGCCGTCTTCTCGTTCTGCAGGGCGGAGGACGGGGGAGGGGGTTGGGGAGGTGTTGGGGAGGTGTGGGGAGGTGTTGGGGAGGTGTTGGGGAGCCGGGGTAGGTCGGGCAGCGGGCTGGGAAGAGGTAAGGCGGTTGCAGGGCCGCCGACCGCTTCATGGCGGGCCGTTTGTGCAGCCCGAACCACTGTCTCTTCGCTTCCTCCAGGCGTCCTGCCTCGCCTGCTCCTGCCCCCCTCCCCCCCTCCCTTCCCCCTTCCCCCCTCCTCCCCCTCCCTCCCTTTCCATCTCCCCCTCCCCCTCCCCCTCCCTGCCCTCCCTCCCTCACCTTGCTGTTGACGTACTGCGTGTAGTTGCCTGGGTAGGTTGTGGCCACGCCGCGCTCCGTCTCCACGATCTTGGTGCACAGCTGGTCCAGGAACTCGCGGTCGTGGGACACAATCACCATGGGCACCTTCGGGGGAGGGGGTGGTTGCGAGGGGAGGGGCGGAGGGGAGGGGGAAGAAGAGAGTTACACTCGGGGGGTGGCACTGATGACACGGTACACTCATGGTACACATGCCCATGAGCCCATGATTCCCCGCTTGCCCTCCCACGCCTCCTCCCTCCTGCCTCCCACCTCGGCCCGCCTCCTCCAGCTCTCCTGCCTCCCAGCTCGTCGGCCCCGCCCCCTTCCCTCCTGACCCTCCTCCCTCCCTCCCCCCACCTCCCCCAACCTCTCCCTCCCTCACCTCCTGTTTGCGCAGGTAGCCCCCCTCCCCACCTCCTCTCCTCCCTCACCTCCTGTTTGCGCAGGTAGCCCTCCCTCCCTCCCCTCACCTCCTGTTTGCGCAGGTAGCCCTCCAGCCACTGGATGGCGTCCAGGTCCAGGTGGTTGGTGGGCTCGTCCAGCAGCAGCAGGTCGGGGTCCTAGGGGGGATGAGGGAGGGGGGGTTTGGAAAGATTGGTACAGAGAAGTGTAGCGAAGTAGGGGGAGGAGGGGGGTTGCAAAGATGGATGGACCAGCGGCGGGAGGTTAGGCAGCGTGGGACATACCGCACCACACGTCCACAGGAGCGGTGTTGTTTTGAAGGGAGCGGTGTGCCTTTCTTTTTCCGCCCTTTCATCCGGCATCCCACGACGCCTCCACCCACCCACCCCCCTCCCACCCCCCACCTGCAGCAGCAGCTTGCCCAGGCACATGCGCATCTGCCAGCCTCCGCTGAAGCTGGCCACCAGCCGGTCGTTGTCCTCCTGCTTGAAGCCCAGCTCCGGCATCATCTGGTCAATCTTCTTGTCCAGCAGGTCCACGTCCAGGTCCACCACCTGGCGGCGGTTGAACGGGGAGGGGGGTGAAAGGGGGGAGAGGAGTTGTGTTGGGGTTATGTGTTTACTTTTGTGGTGCATCCGCATCTGCGCCCCCTCTCATCTTGACACCTCCTCCCACTGTACCCGCACCCGCACCCACACCCGCACCCGCACCCGCACCCGCACCCGCACCCGCACCCGCACCCGCACCCGCACCCGCACCCGCACCCACACCCGCACCCGCACCTACACCCGCACATCCATCCTACATTCGCAAATCCATCCCTGTACTCGCGGCATTCGCTATCGCTAAACATTAATCATGAATGTGATGCGCACACCTTGTTGTTGAGTTTGTCCAGCTCGTCCAGGATCTCCTGCATGAGGTCCATGTCCTCGCCCACGGACTCCAGGCTCACAGAGAGCTCCTCCTGCCGCCGCTTCACCTGCGAGCACACACACGTGCGGCAGACGACACACGCACGCGACCGTGTTAGCAGCAGTAGCCGCAGAGGGGTGTTGTAAATACCAGAGATAAGCACCCGGTAAACCGAACCCAATGCAATAGAGCGAGGAGGAGAGCGTAGCCTACGCTTTGACAACGGAGTGGCATGCGACAATAGTCCCCATCCCCGAAATGCACCGAGTTCCCAGCAGTGGTGTGTGTGTCATAGCCGCAGTAGCCGGGGGGTTAGCAGGGGGCTCAGCACCGTGCTGCGTCCGACGCTGCCGCGCCGCAGTCAGGTGCGTGGCAGCCACAGGAGGTGAGCTGAAGTGGTCAATCCCCCACCGCAACGCGGCCGCCGCCGCTCCATCCTCGCCCCGGCTGAGCCCAGCCGGGTCCACTCCTTGATGCACCCCCCCCTCCTCCCTCCTCCCTCCTCCCTCCTCCCTCCTCCCTCCTCCCTCCTCCGCCCCCTGTCAGCAGTCTTCAGTGCATCCTGTCCCGCTTTTCCAAACATCCTTACAATTCCCCCTTCCCCCTCCTTCCCCCTCCTTCCCCCTCCTCCCCTCCCCCACAGCCACCGCGCACCTTCATCTGCATCTCGTACACCGAGTAGAACTCCTCGCGCACGGTGCGCCCCGGCTGCACGTCAAACTCCTGTGCCAGATAGGCGATGCGCATGTTGCGCCGCGCCTTCACCACCTCGCCGCTGCAATGAGGGAGCGGCAGGAGGCAAGATGAAAAGGAGGATTGTTCAGTTCATGTTCCCTAAAATTTGGCGCTCGGAACTCTCCAGTCTCCTGCCCTACCCCTGCAGCGCCTTCCCTGCCCTTGCAGATACACAGTCTGCCCCCGCACCCATCGCCCCCGTCCCCCCTGACCCCGCAGCATCCCCGCAAAAGCAAGGGCCAAGCTCTCCTACTCGCTCTTCTGCATTGGGTTCGGTTTAGTTCGGTTGGTGTCTAACCCACCCCCCATCCCCACCCCACACACACACCCACAGACGCACACCTGTCTGGCTGCAGACGGCCCATGATGATCTGCAGCTGCGTGGTCTTGCCCGCGCCGTTCACACCTAGGCAGCACGGCGACAGCGGCAATGACGTGGCATTGAGCAGACGGTACTACTGGATTGTGTGTGCAGCGACGGCCGTTTGCAACCCCAAGGCCTTTGTCGTTTGAAAGCCCGATTGCGCTCCTTTGCTTCCCGCCATTTTCCCACCCACATGCACGCCTGCGCCGCTTCCTCTTTCCAAACCCAACCTCCCCCTTCGCACCAGCCACCTCCAGCTCTATCCGCCCCACCCACCCGCATTCACCGACCCACCAACAATCTCTCCTCTCCTCCCTCCGCTCCTTCTCCCGCTCCTCCTCCTGCCCCTCCACTCCACTCACCCACGAGGCCCACGCGCTCGCCCTTCTTGACCTCCCAGCTCACGTCCTTGAGCACCTGCTGGTTCTTGAACGTCATGGCAATCTGGGGTGCGGTGCGGGGGCGGGGGGCAGGGTGGGGTGGAGGGATCGGTGGGGGCGTGTGGGGAAGGGAGTTAGTGGGGCGTGGAAGGGCTGGAATCCGTGGGGCGTGGAGGCTGAGGCGTGGAGGAGGCTGGGGCGTGGAGGAGGCTGGGGCGTGGAGACTAGGGCGTGGAGGCGTGTGCCCCCGCACAACGCACGCATTAGCGTTCAGCCCCGGCAGCCGCGCACGCAACCCGGTTCCCAAAACCATAACACTCATACATTCACGCAACGCCGCCCTCCCCCCTCATCACATGAACGCCACCCCCCCCCCCCGCCCCAGGGCCCTCACGTTCTCCAGGCGGATGCCGGAGCTGATGCCGGAGCTGCCAGTCTTGCCGCCCGCCGCGGCGGTGGCGTCGTCGTTCAGCGTCTCCACGGTGGGCGCGATGGGCTGCTCCGAGGGGTCGGCGGCGGCGGCGCCGGCGACCGGCGGCGCCGTCGCCTGCTCCACCTGAGTCTGTGTGTGTGTGAGAGAGAGGGAGAGGCGGAGGTGGAGGAGGAGGAGGAGGAGGAGTGGGTTTGGTTGGGGCAGGGATGTGGGGTTGGAGGAGCTGTTGTGGGGTTTGGCAAGGATGTGGGGTTTGGCGGGAGGTAACGGAGGGGCGGGAGGGGGAGCGGGGAAGTGGGCGGAAGCGCGCTCGGGTTGAGGCGTGCCCTGGGAGTGCGAGGGGATTCTGCCCACGCGCAGTGCACAGGTAACGGGCTGCTGTCATGGCAGGCTGATGGCAGGCTGATGTATTGGCGATGGAGCGGCGGGGGCGGTGGCTGCAGCAGGGTGCCTCGGGCGACACCGCGTTGACTGCCTGGTGGGTGCAACAGCCTCCGGCAGACGCTGCCGTTCTCGCGGCACCGCAGCTGCTGAGCCCAAACCGGCGCGCTTGCGCGGCCTTATACTCTTCAGCTGCACACGCAAACGCGCTGTGGACGCTTGGATGAGGGAGCAGGAGGGAGCTGCGGGAACGCGAGCGCCGGGAGATTTGGCGGGTGGCCGCTGCGGTGTTTCGTGGCTGCTGAGTCCACAGGTGCCACACGCGACTAGCCCGCGTTCGCCTGCGTTCGCTAGTTCAAGCCCATCCCAATCCGCCGTTATGTCTATTGTGCGTGTCGCGGGGCCGCGCCAGCGACTGGCAGCCAGCACGAAGGCCGATGAAGCTTTAGAGGTGCCGGGCGCCTCAACCGCCAATTTCGCAAGCTGGTAGCCCGGCTGCTTGTTTACAAGTCTGCAAAGCAACTTACCTCAGCTACGCGCACTATGATGCTGCTCCGGCCGCTGGAGCAAGGGTCCTGCTGCTCCACGGTCCATCGTGCCAGGCGAGCGGCAGCCTTGCGACCCAGACGAGAGTAGTTGATAGGCGCAAAGCGCCGCGGCGCAAACACAGGAGCAGCCGTGCGGCCGCTGCTGCTTGGGCGATTCTCAAGCACCTGGCGCTGCATTTCTCTAGTCTTAGCTTGGCCCGAGTCAAAAAGCTACGACTGGCACCGTAGCGACCAGGTGAGTAGCTAAATGCGGGGTGGGATGTGAAAGGGCGAGTTCTTTGAGATGGCCAAAAGCCAAGGATTGCAGTGAGGGTCGAAATGGATAGCTCAAACGTGGTGCAGATGAAGGGAACACAAACCAAGTAGTATTGCGCTAAGTGTTGGGGCTCCTTGTGAAGTTTTTTTGTGTGCAAGGAGAAGAACCCTGTCTGCGCAGCGACCGACTGGAGTTAAGCTGACCGCATACAATACTGTACAAGCACCCACATAGTATACATACAACCTGACTGCTCACCGCCTGCTCACGGAGACTACCGCCTAGGAAACGAGTGGAGTGGAGCTGGGCAACACCATCGACCGCTCGCGCAGCGCTACCTAGCGCGCGCCCTCGCGCGACCGCCTGCGTCACGGCTGTGAGAATGGCGAGCTCTAGATGCGGCCCGCCATCGTCGCTTGCCATCGCGCCAGGCAGCGTCGTGGGCTGCCGGCCCGTCGGCGGTTTGGCTCGCTGCTGCGGTGTCCAGCTGCCATCCTCGCACCGCGGCCGGTCGGCGAGCTCGGCACGGCTAACGCCGCTTGCCGCGCTAACCCAGCGCTGGAGCCTGACCGGTGCCAGCACCCCAAAACCGGCTAACGCCAGCGCTGCTGCCACTGCTGTTAGCGCCGCGGCTACTGGCTCACAACGTCGACTGGCACCTGGCGCTAGCGGGCGGCGCCCGCTGCTGGCGCCGCCCGCCGCCGCGCCGGGTCCAGGGCCAAGCCTGCTCAACCGTGCCGCCCCGGAAGCCGCTACCTCCCCCTCCTCCCCCTCCTCCCCCTCCGCCTCCTCATCAGCATCCCCCGCCTCCGCTGCCGGATCCGCCGCAGCGCCGCCGCCGCCCACCACCCCAGCCCTGGGTGGCTACCTCTCCCTCGCGTTCGTGCCCATCCTGTGGGGCACCTACAACCCCGCCATCCGCTACCTGTACGCGGAATCCGATCCGCTGGATCCAGCATCACTGACTGCCGTACGAACGATCGTGTCGGCGGGCGCGCTGCTACTGCCCGCCGCCGTCGGCTACCTGTGGACGCAAGGCGCCGCCGCCTGGCGCCGCCGCAGTGACGACATCGCCGCCGCAGCAGCAGCAGCGGAGGCAGCGGAGGCGGTGATGGGAAGCGATAGCGGCAGCACGGGCACTAGCAGCAGTAGCAATGGCAGCAGCAGCAGCAGCAGCAGCAGCAGTGGCAGTAGCAGCCACAATGGCAATAGCAGCAATGGCGCCGCCAGTGGCATTGATGTCCACCACGCGCCTATGAGCACAGCCATGGCAGTGGTCACGGACGGCGCCGCTGACGGCGTGGCAGCCGCCGCCGGCGCCACGCCCGCTGAGGACGACCCCGCGCTAACCACAGCGTCGGCGTCCGCCTCTGCCTCCGCCGCCTCCGCCGCCTCCGCAACCGCCTCCGCATCCGCCTCCACCGCCTCATCAACAGCAGCACCCACCACCGCCCTCGCGGCATCATCAGCAGCGGCAGCTACAGCCAGCACCCGCGCCAGCACCGGCAGCAGTAGCGCGGGCCTGTTCGCGCCGCCGCTGCACACGGCCCGCCTGGGTCCGGTGCTGACACGCACCTTCAACAGTGTGGTGCTAGGGGGACTGGAGCTGGGGCTGCTCAACTTCATGGGCACGGCACTGCAGGTGTGTGCGGGGGAGGCGGGGGGGGGCGGGAAGGGGCGTGTGTATATTCCAGCCCAACCTAAACTGAACCCAAGTGGGTGGGAATGGGCGGGGGAAAAGGAAATGGGAGGGGGGGTAAGTTCATTCCAGAACTCTAAGGGGGGTTATGTGTGCTTCAACACCCACACACACACACACACACATCGCATACACTGTCTTTGCGCAACGTTTTCCTTGTGCTCTTTAACACACACACCACACACACACACACATACACACACACACACACACACCTATTCCATGTGCACGCAGGTGGAGGGCCTGCACAGCACCAGCGCCACACGCGCTGGCTTCCTGGCCGAGGTGACGGCGGTGCTGGTGCCCGCGGTGTCGTACCTGGCGGGGTACGACATCCCGCGCCAGATGTGGGTGGCGGTTGGCATCGGGTTGGTCGGCTCGACCCTGGTCGCCTACGACGCCAGCCTAGCAGGCCAGCAGGCCAAGAGCGACGGCAGTAGCAGCGTCAGCGGGAGCAGCGGGGGCAGTAGCAGTGGGGGTGTGGTTGCGGTGGAGCCGGGAGCGGTGGCGGCGGCTGCGCCGGCGGCGGCGGCGGCGCCGCCCGCCCTGGCGGTGGACGGCGCGGTCACGAGCAGCAGCAGCGATATGGTCACGGCGACAGCAACGGCGACGGCGGCGGGAGATGTTGCAGCGGAAGCGTTGGCGGCGGCGACAGCGGCAGCGCCGGTGGCGGAGGTGGCGGCCGACGCGGCGGCCAGCGCTGCCGTTGCCGCGGTTGCCAGCACCGCCGCCGTCGTCAACACGGCCGGCAGTGCCTTGCCGCTTGCGGACCCAGCCATCCTTGCAGACACCGCCGCCGCGGCCGCCGCCGCCGCCGCCGCCGCCACCGCCGCCACCGCCACCGCCACTACCGCCAGCGCCGCCGCCGACATCGCAGCCGCCGCCGGCGACGCCGCGTTGGCGGTGACGGAGGCGCTCGCCTCGGCATCGGCCGCCGCCGCGGATGCTGTCGCCACGACCGCGGACGCCGCCGCGGCCTCCGTCGCTGCGACCACCGCTGCTACTGCCGCGGCCACGGCGGTTGTTGCCGGCACGCCGGGTGCTACAGCCCTGGAGGCCACGGGCGGGGAGTTGTACCTACTGCTGGCGTGCCTCTTCTACTCCGTGTGCACGGGTGAGTGCGAGAGCAGGTGCAGCTGCTTAGCAGGGCAGCTCTTGAGCGGAGCGGAGCTGCTCAGCAGCCTTCGCTTTGAAATGTTGCAGCGCACGCAACTTTGCTGGTTTCGCGCTGTCCTCCTGCCAGCCATTGTTCCCGGCCGGTGCCACCGCACGCATGTCCTTGCATATCCTAATTATCAACACAAATACAAACACGCCCATCCTTGCACACACTCTTTTGCCCTTGAATGCACATCGACACACACACACACATACACAATATAGACACGCCTACCCTTGCATACAGTCTGTTGCCCTTGAATACACATTAACACACACACACACACACACACACCAATACACACACGTGCCTTTTCACACAGTGCGCATGGGCATCTACTCGCCGCGGCACGACACGGTGTCGCTGGCCGCCATGAAGAAGGTGGGGCTCAGCTCAATGAGCCTCATGTGGATGGCCTCCACAAACCTGCGTGAGTGGGCCGCCGGGCCGGGGAGCGAGGGACGAGGAGCGGGAGCGGGAGGGGGAGGGGGCGGGGTTTGTTTCAACCACATCCCGTGACAGGATCTCCCCCTGACAAACCCGCAGCCCCCTTCACCGGTGTACTGTTGACCTCACACCCTATACCTTTCATAACACCCGCCCCTGGCCCCCTCTCCTCTCCTCCCCTCTCCTGCCCTCTCCTCCCCTCTCCTCTCCTCCAACCCCCTGCCCACAGAGCACGGCGCGGCCCTGGGCTCCGTGTTCTCCTTCCCCGACCTCAGCTCGCGCTCGCCCACATCGCTGGCGGTTCTGGCGTACAGCGGCATTGGGCCCGGAGCGCTGGCCACGCTGCTGCAGGTGCGACATCGCCCCTCTCCATGCAGCGCTGCAAACTCCCCGCCTCACCCGCCCTCACCCGCCCTCGCCTGCCCTCCCTCGCCCGCCCCTCACCCGCCCCCTCCCGCTGCCCTGCCCTCCCCTCTCCTTAGCCCCCACCCCGCCCAGACTGATCTGCTGCAACAACCTGTCCACGTCATCTCGTCTTACCTAATCGTGCACATGGCACCTCCCCCCCTACAGGTCCAGGGCCTGTCCAGTGTGCCCGCCACCACCGCCCAGGTCATCTACAGCTTCACGCCCCTGGCCACCGCCTTCTTCGCGTTCTGGATCCTGGGCGGCGAGCCCACCGGGCCGCTGTCCTGGGCTGGAGGCATGCTGCTCATAGGTGGGTGGGTGGATGGATGGGTTGCCAGGTGGTTGCGTGGTCGGGTTGTGCATAGGTGGGTGGCGGTGGGTGGGTGGATGGGCTGTCAGTTGTCTTGGTGGGGACTTGCTGGGGGAAACAGGTCTGTAGTTACATTTTTGTTCTTGTGGTGACCTGTACAGGCGCCGCATTGATGGCGGCGAGTGTTCAGAACGCGGCACACCAGCAGAAGCTGCGAGAGCATGAGGAGGCGACGGCGGCGGCGGCAGTGCTTCTGGCGGCGGCTCAGGCGGAGGCGGAGGCGGCGGGGGCCGGGAGCGCGATGGAGGCGGCGGGGCCGGAGGCGGGGCCGCTGCCGGCGTCGACGACGGCGGCGCAGAGGGTGGAGAGCGGCGTGAAGCAGGCGGTTTCGGCAACGCGCAAATGAGGGGACATGCGGCATGCGCGGACCTAGTCAGCGATGATGTTTGGCTGTGTGCCAGGAGCGTGTGAAATGGAGCCAAGTTAGATTGAGAAGAGGATTGTGATCGGCGGTGTTGAGGAGCGAGGCAGTCAGCGCGTG
The DNA here is from genome assembly GCF_000002595.2 of Chlamydomonas reinhardtii. Lineage (NCBI taxonomy): Eukaryota > Viridiplantae > Chlorophyta > Chlorophyceae > Chlamydomonadales > Chlamydomonadaceae > Chlamydomonas > Chlamydomonas reinhardtii. The sequence continues at coordinate 2,546,103 of NC_057011.1, forward strand.
GGTGTCGCGCCGCGCTGCTTTCTGCTCCAAAGGTGTAGGCTGTAGTGAGACGTCAGCAAGTGCTGTGTGCCATGTGTGGTGTGAAGCGACGCTTGCTGTGTATGTCTCGGTGTCAGCTCGGAAACCTGCGCGAGCGCTGCTGGTTTGATTCTGATCCTTGCAAGGGGGGCTGCCCGATTTTGAAGCATCTGCGCCCAAGCCTTAAGGTCTTGTATGTGTTTACCGTATCATTGCAACGCCTATGTACGGTACCTCTGGTTTTTTCGGCTGGATAGGCCGTACCAGCACGCGCCCGGACGGGGTGTGTTGCATCTTTGTTTTGCATTTCATTGGCTGTTCGGGGTTTGCTTGCACCCGCTGGCGTGCACCCGCTGACGTGTACAGACTGTGCACTGCGCAGCAGCTGTCACCGCGTGGGTTTGTGCGTGGGGTTAATGTGGGTGAGGTTCAATCATCCACCTTACAAGTGTTAGATGCTCGAATGCCCCGGGGTGTGTGGAGTCAGGCTAGCGAGTTCCGGCCTATGCTGTAGTGCGTAGATCAGAAGAGTGAGGTAGCAGGAGGCAGGCGTCGCCCAGCAAGGCATAGCGCATCGTGGCGGGGGCACCAGACCTAGTTCCGCACACAACGGCAACGCTGCGTCAGTGCCTTTGACGCCATCACGCTGGGGCAATTCTGTAATGTCAGCTCCCGCACGGGTGACGCATGGAGACCAGGGGTGCCCCTGATGGAGACGAAGGAGGAGACACGTCCGTGAAGCCCTGGCCCGCGTTACATTTATGCAATTGCCAGACTATCCTGAAGGAAATTCCGCTAGAAGGCTATGGCCGCGCCAATCCAAAATTCACACCGATTCGGGCATGGTGCGGGCACGCGTGTCGTGTTTGCACCGGCTTTCCCCCGGATTTTGTGGCACAGCGCATTAGGCAACGTGGTTTAGGCAACGCACTGTATTAATACGCGTATTATGGAGAGAGGGTCGCGTACTAGGCAACCCTGGTGCTATAGAGGTTTAAGGGGCGGCTTGGGAATATGTGGAAAGGGAAGGCCCGCGTGGACGGCGTGCGGAATGTGCACACCGGGGTTGTGACATGCGCCATCACCGTTCTGGTAAAACTCGGGTTGAGTTGCATCGTCCGGATACGGTGCCAAGCAGCAGGCGACCCCGTATGGCCACTGAGTCCCTTAATTCCCGTTGCGCACCAGGGTGATCAATCCTAGCCGCTAACGGGGACGACCAGGTTCGTGTTAACACACTTGCTGTTCAGCGTAGAGCTGGCTGCTGCTGCGGGGCCTAGGCAGACCGACGCAGACTAAGGCGGCGGAGTAAGGGACAGAGGCATGCAAGGCTCGTGGGTTGGGTATGAGTTGTCACAGAGTGATAGTCATTCTGCTAGCTTGCGCTGGCGGCAACTCAACCGGCGAGCCAGGTCGCGGTTGAGTGCTATAAACCCCTCGGCAAGGCCCATGCAGCCCGCCATGCAGGGGATGACAAACCATCAGCAACACCGGCACACGGGCACAGGCTTCTAGCGGCACGCCCCGTCACGCCCCGGGGGCCTAGGTAGTTGCGCCGTGCCGCACACACGATATCACCCGACAGTTGCTTGGTCGGACTGTCCCTTCTTGTAATGTCGCATTCATAATGTGCACACCGTCTAGCACGCCCCAGCGCTGGTGGCCGGAGCCCGTGCCTCGCTCCCGAATGGGGGTAGACGTGGGGCGATTGTCCGTCTACCGATTTTGTAATCAGTCATTTGCGTGAGGCGATGGGCCTGTGCGGCTCGCCTAGTCTCGGTGTGGTGGAAAGGGACGCACACTCCCAACCTTGCAACGCAACAATAAGCACGCTTACGCACGTTGTGCGCCACGCAGGCTCAGCCGGACAGTCCGTGCGCACACCAAGCCCGCTTTCCTAAAGTCTACTGCCTAGTATACGGTAGCTTAGCTCACACGGTTGAAATGAAAGAGCACGAATGGCGACCCCGCAATTGATTGCAGCGGGCCTGTCGCCAACCAGCCTCCAAGCACCAACACTTCATTCACCGTATCAATCTGAGAGCTCTGCGCGTCGCCCTCGTGTGCCCGTTGCCTAAACGCAGCCTTCAGCTGCAGCATACTAATCGACACGAGCATGAATCTGCCAAACTTGTCGCACTCACAACCCCCTATTAAACGTGTCATGCTGGCAACTCCCGGGCATTGGTCTAGCCTTGATTCGCTGCAACCGACCTAACAGTCCTGCGCTATCTTGCACACACGAGTGCAAAGCACGGCCCGCACATGCCTGATTCGGCATGTTGGGTACTCGAGTAAAATGGTATCCTGTGCCCCCGCCCCGTGCCCGCCGCCCGTTTCCGTCAACTCGCCAAGCAACGCACTTCAAGTGGCCTGTCCCCCCACTCCGACAGCCCCAGTCCAACCACAAACACTACATTATGAGCTGCGCTCTCTCGCTTTGAACACACCGAATGCACGCGTCCACCCTGCCTCCTGCCCAAATACACGCACACGTGCAAAATCTGTCCTGTTCCCTTTCAACAACTCACTCGCACACACACACACACACACACACACACACACACACACACACACACACACACACACACACACACACACACACACACACACACACACACACACACACACACACAGGCACGCGCACACGCATACATACACAATTCATGTCCACGTCACGACATGTCTTCTACTTGTTGGCCTTGGCCAGGTCGCGGTTGGCGAAGGCGCCTGTGGGCGTCCGCCCGTACCTGACCTGGTCCGCCATCTGCCGGCCCAGCGTGCGGTCCCCCGTCTGCCAAGGCAGCGTCCAGCTAGCCCGCTTGCCCGTTGACCCCAGGCCGCCCGTGCTGCCGCCCGCGAAGCCGCCGCCCGCGAAGCTGCCGCCGCCGGTGGTGATGGGCGGCAGCTGCCCCGTGCCGGAGGGCGAAACCGGGGCGCTGCTGCTGTAATAGGCGGCACCGGCGGAGTCCGCTGGTTGTTGCTGGCTGGGGCTGTGGGCGTCGCTGGCGAGCTGCTGGGAGTGGTGGCTGTAGCGCCCAGTGGCGCCGCCGCCGCCGCCGCCGCCCGGCTGTAGCAGGCCGCTGCCGCCGCGCATGGTCGCCACGGCGCTGTGGGTGATGTTGGTGCCGTCGTAGGTGGCGGGCGGCACCTGTAGGGGTGAGGTACAGGTGTGTGTGTGTGTGTGTGTGTGTGTGTTGATGCGTGTGTGTATATATATATATATGTGTGTGTGTGTGTGTGTGTGTGTGTGAGCGCGGATGTCATCCAGCAAACGCACGCACCGTATTCCGCAATGCCCTTTAACACACGTACACACATGCACGCACACTCGTCCATGCGCACCTGCTTCTCGTGCAGTGCGGGGTTGACCGGGTTGAAGAACTGGCCCGTGGGCGTGCGCTTGTTGTTGGTCTGCGCCGCCATCTGCCGGGACTCAGCCTCCTGTCCCTGCACCCACACAGACAACCAGGTTGGCGTCGGCGTTCGAGACTATGGGGTGAAGTTGTGGGCGAGCTGTCATGTTGTACTACATGAGGTGTAGCAATTGTATATGTGTATGTGCCAGTTGCGAGTGAGGGTCGCGCTGCAGCGGCATAGGCGACAAAACCTGCCTGCAACACCCAGTCTCGCCCAGCCAGCCCTGTTGGCACTCACCTCTAGAGCAGTGTACGAGCCGATGGGCCTCTCCACCTGCGGAGCAGCATTGCGAGTGACAGACCTTATGTCTAGGCGCCCCGGCAGCGACAGCAAATGGTGTGCGGGATGCGCGCGGCGGGGGAGGACAGCGGCGCCACTCCGACCCAACGCGGGCAACGCCTGAAGGCCCGGTGCAGTGGTGGCTTACCGGCTCTCGCACGGGCCGAATACCCGTCCCTGCCGTTGGCATAGTCGCTCCATAGATTCGCTTGTTTTCCTACATTCAGGGAGCGGGGTCTCAGTCCCAGGAGCGCCTCCTTCGATGGCCCTTATACGCATGGCGTCCCCGGAGGATATGTGGGCTTACCTCCGAGTAATCGTGGAGCAAGTAGTTGAGATGCTTCCTTCGGTCTGACGACAATGCTAGTTTATCGTGTTGCGTGCAGGCGAACGAGGGGTAGCCCATGGTCCTTGCGCTGTGACTCGATAGGCGGAGCTTTATGATTAGGTTTTGAAGTTGAGTCGCTAAGTATGGAATTGTTAACCTGAACGCTGGCAAGCTGTGCGACTTGTGCATCAAGGCCTGCATCGGTGCGTGCTGCTCGCTGGACGGGAATCGTCGTGGTAACCTATAGTTTCACGTATGCCATAACTTGATGTACTAGCAACTTTGACTGCATATCCCTGTTTCCCGCCTCGCTCGGACCGTCGTCCCCAAACACGAGCTTTCGCGGTGCTTCTTTGGAGCTGATTGGTATCAGCTCACCTTACTTCACCAAAATCACCTGCACCACCATAGGCGCTTTCTCGGCAACGCAGTTGGGCGAGGACCGCCTCGGAAGCCTGAGACGATGGCTGGAAAGCAGTGTATGACGCGGTTGCAAAAGGAGTACAAGAGCTTGTTGAAGGTGGGAGGACTGGCGATGGCGCTAGCGTAGCCGCGACACCGTTGGCTGGGCTGTCGAAACCCCACGCTTCAGCTCCCATACAGCCCCGGGTTGTCCGGGAGCCCAGCTCTGGAGCTGCTGGGGGCTCTGTGCGCCCAGGCCATGACCAGATAGCAAGGCGTAGCCTGCACTGTAGTGAAGCGTTGGCGCATATGAGCTCGGGGTCGCGGTGTCATTTACGAAGGAGCATTCCTGCTCCGCGTATCCGATCGAAAACTCCGGTTCAATGTTGGCCACGCAGGACCCGGTGCCGCACATCACCGCGCATCCCTCGCCCTCCAACCTACTCGAGTGGCACTTCGTGCTCGAAGGCGCCAAGGTAAGGACAGCCGTACACGCACACACACGCGGCAGCACCTGGCGCTGTTAGCTGGCCCGCTCCGTGTCGTACACAGCCATCGGGCGGTGTTGGCGTTGTTCTGGCCATTCTGCGGTGGTTGCGGACTTGGAGTGGGCGGCCAAGCCGATGCAGACGTCGTGCTGGTGCAAGGGAGACGCGGCGTCTGGGTCGGACCCTCGCACCGGCTGCGGCGTGCAGGCGGTGTCACCGGAGCCGGCCAGGCACCCTCTATCCCGGCCGGCTCTGTGGGACCGGTTGCGAGTCTGGACACGCATCCACGCATCCATCTCCCCCATTTCCACCTCGCCTCATGCCTGCCCCATCCTCTACAGGGCACGGAGTACGACGGCGGCGTGTATCACGGCAAGCTGGTGTTCCCCGCGGACTACCCCTTCAAGCCGCCCTCCATCTCGCTGTTCACGCCTAACGGCCGCTTCGCCACCAACACCAAGCTGTGCCTGTCCATGACCGACTACCACCCGGAGGTGGGGCGGGCAGGCAGGCAGCGGGGCGGGGTGAGGGGTGGGGTGGGGGTGCAGCCCGCAGGCGGGCAGCAGCGCGGCAGCAGGGCTTGGGGTGGGGGGAGGCAGGCAGGCAGGCAGACAGGCAGCTGGGCGGGGCGAGGGGTGGGGGGGGGGGTGCAGCCCGCAGGCAGACAGGCAGGCAGCAGGGCGGCAGCAGGGCGGAGGGGGGGGGCGCAGCCCGCAGGCACGCAGGTGGAGTGGCAGGGCGGCAGGGCGGGAGCGGGGCAATGTGGAAGGAGGATGTGGAGGGCTGGGGTTGCCTAGCTTACCCCGCCTTGAATCGGAGCCAGTCGGAGCAGCCTAAACCGGTTCGCTGAATCTCGCACGCGCCCAACCCGCCTGCTCCCCGCCTTGAACTCCCCTCCCCCTACCCCTACCTGCCTACGACTTCACTTCTTTAATTCATCATGAATGTAAGCCCCCTCCCTGCACCTTCGCCTCCGCTGCAGAGCTGGAACCCCATGTGGAGCGTGGGCACCATATTGACGGGGCTACTCAGCTTCATGTACGACACACAGGTGAGGGGGGGAGGGGCAGACGTACGGCAGACGTACGGCAGGCAAATGGCGGGGGTGGGGAGCGTACGGCAGGCAGTTGGCCGGGCAGGGCGGGGCCGGTCAGGCACCGCACGCGCAGCTGCGCAGCGTTGGTGGGGTTCTCCGCGGCTGGGTGGTGTACTGGTGTTGATATGGCGGGGCAGGGCGCAGCGGTCGCGGTCGCAGCGGTGGCGGTGTGGCCACAGGTGCGGTGCGCCCCGGCCTCATCCAGGTACCGTAGTTCACCCGCCCATCCACACACGCCACCAACGGCCCATCCGCCCAGGCCACCACGGGGAGCATCACCACCTCGCGCGCGGAGAAGGAGCGGCTGGCAGCGGAGAGCCTGGCCTTCAACGCCAAGAACCCCACCTTCAGGAAGCTCTTCCCAGCCTGGATTGAGGAGCTCACGCGGCGAGCCACGGCGGCGGCGCAGCCTGCACCGGCGCAGCAGGCGCAGGCACACGCGCAGGCGCAGCAGGAGCAAGCCAACGGGGAAGTGAGTGGGCAAGCGAACGGACACGCAAACGGCGACGTGGCGGCTGCGAATGGGGGAGGAGGGATCTTTGGCGCGGCGCGGCAGGGCGGCGGGGAGCAGCAGAACGGGCAAGCCGGCGGGCGCGGCGGCGCGCCGCCGGGGCGGGGGCTGGGGAATTCGGTGGTGACGCTGGCCGTTGTGGTGGCGGTGCTGGCGGTGGTGTGGGTGAGCAGCGGCAGCGGCGGCGGCGGAGCGCTGTGGCAGTCCATATTCTCACAGGGGGCCGCGGCCGGCGGGCACGCAGGACCCCGCTGAGCCCGTGCCTTCCTCAGCGTGTGAACGTACAACTGGCTGAGGGTAGCAGACGGCAGGACGGTGGTCAGGTGCCGGCGGTACGGTCAGCTCAGTTAGTTGCGCATGAGGTTAGGGTTAGGGCATGAGCACGGTAGCTCATTCAATCAGCGTCGGGCAGTAACCTTTATGCCGGCGAAATGACGATGGTGACGGTGCATGGCGGACGGCGGGATCAACACAGGTTCTGAGCTGCGCCTCCGGGGCCGCAGCGGGCGAGCACAGACAGAGGTGCATAAAACCAGTAGTACGCAACGCGGGGGCTCTAGCATATAGCTGTGGACGCTGCCGGTACATGGTGCTTGCAGAGTGTCTTGTGTGTTCGCAGGCGCGTGTGTGGTATGATGGCAACATAGTGTGCCGGGGGGAAGTGGACGCAGGATGTTCTGTTGGCTTGACACTTTGACGTGCCGTACGGTGGTGCGGGCCCGCCGGGACTGTATGCGCGGCGATAGCTGTCGTATAGGACAGTCAGCAAATACACACCCAGATGCCCTGGCCGGGCGCCCGGAGCGTGAGTGTTGAGTTCTGGTCGGTTCTGGGTGGCCGTGCTCGCTAGTAGTGTTACAGTGGCACTTGTATAGCGATATACACGACACCAAACTGGTAAAGACTATGCCCTATATATGGCTCTAGATCGCCTTCTATACCCATCGTAAGGCACGTACCCGGGACTCCCACGGTCTCCCCGCCGTGTCCCCACGTCCCATACTCCAGTGTTCTGACCGAATACCCGCTAGTCCTCAACAGTGAGGAATGCACATCAGCAAACTTCCAGCCAGCCAGCAACTTGTCGGTACAGTAACTCCGGCGTTCGACCAGCCATGCACTTCTGCAGTTCTGCTCTGCCACTGCAAACTGTTTGTTGTCTGCTTGGGGTACGGGCGTCAGCTGCACCCTATGGGACCTCGCCAACCTGCCTGAACCCTGTCCCATCACACACCCAGATGCCCAGGGCATGTTCCGCAGCAGAATGTGGCGTGGACGGGTAAAGCACAATGCCTTCGCCGCACAGGTCAAACTCCATCTGTAAGGTCCAAAATCTCGCGCTCGGTGTTCTGGCCCTCTTAAATTATGGGGCGTCCCGCCCACAAAACGGCAGCTCTCGTGGGCAAATCAAATGTTCTTCGATGGGGCTGGAGCTCCGCCAGAGCTGGGTGTCGGGTAGCTGCGGGGGTACTGTAGGTAGTGAATGTAGCCTGCTCAGGCTCACACGGGCACGAGCACCTGGGAATGGGTGTGCCGTCTGCGACTGAGGGAGCAGGGCACACGTAAGACTGGTAGTTGGGAGGGATATGGCACATTGGCACTGTGGCTGCTGCCCCGCAGTGCTGCAATACCGCGCCCCTGGCCCATCGCGCCACCATTTGTCCGGAAACTCGCAGTCAGGACATCACCCGCACAAAGCAGACTTTCGGGGCGTTCTTAAGCGCAGTCTTGATGTGAGTGCGGAACAGCACGGAAGACAGCAATCACTGCCCCCCACGAGCTTGCCACTGCTGCCAACCCTAGCACGCTGATTCCTGCGTAGGTAGGCTTGTCACCGAAGGTTTGCTTCATGAACAGATGAGCTCTGAAGCTGAAAACATACCCTGTTTCTGCAGATTTCCTAGCGGTGTACCTCCTATTCCGCAGCACTGCATGGCGTGTTCACATCTCCAGAATGACTTGCCGTGGTTACACACCAAGGACAAAGGAACATGTACAGAGCAGAATTATGTATCACTGCGTGTGTATTACACGCCGTGCTGTTGCGAGCCACTCCAGAAGAGCTGCATGCCTAAGCTTGAGAATACACGTGGCAAACTGGGGTTGCCAAATGTGCGGAGATTGATTATCTCCTGTCCTGTTTTCTACGTTGATCGTCTTCTCTTGGGGGAAAACCGCCTAATCCATCAAACCGCACACAGGCGCGCAACGCGCTGGAAGCAGCGTGCGGCCAAACACACAAGCCACATCATCCAAGCGGAGCGGCAGGGCGGCCCAGTGCAGACAACAAAAACTGCACCGGCACACCCGCGCACTCCCGTGCACTGCCCTCAGTACCACTCCTCCAGGCGCCCACTCTTAGGCCACCGGAGGTTGCACCCGTACAGCGCGTCCTTCGCACACGGACCCGAGTTGACACGACAGTCACACGTGTTCTAGGTTCCGACGCGTCACACCACCGCTTGCATTGCAACCGACGCAACCGCTGCTCCTCACTCCAAAGCCGCTTACATTCTCCCCATCCTCATGCTGCTGCTGCAGCAGCTCCAGAGATGGCCGAAAATTCAGCTGTTAGGTGGAAAGAAGAGGGCGCTTACAGGACGGCGGCCAGGACGGAGTCCAGCTTGGCCTTGGTGATCTCCAGCTTCTTGGCGGCGGAGGCCTGGTCCTTCTCGCGCAGGGCGAAGTCCAGGTCCTCAACGGCCTGGATGAACTCCTTGCGCAGGCCCAGGGCGGCCTTCTTGGCCTCCTTCTCCTTGGTCGAGGCCAGGGTGTTCAGGTCGAAGCGCAGGGTGCCGACCTGGCGGCGCAGCTGCTCGCGAGCCTCAGTCCTGTTGCGAGGGAAGGGGCAGGGTGGTGGGGAGGGAAGGTCAGCATCCCGTGTGTCGGAATTCGTTTTGATCCGTATTATGGTTGCTCCTGTAGCATTTGAACTTTCTTGCGGATGCCCGTACCCAAGCCGTATTAGGTCGCGCTGGAAACCCTGAGCAAGCATATTGGCCCCGTCTCGACGACATCGCGCTCACCAGTAGGACTTCTGGATGAACACGTCCAGGTCAGCGTCGATGCGGGCCTCAGACTCCTTCACGCGCTTCTTGGTCTCGTCCAGGGAAGCGCGAGCCTGGGTGAAGCCCTCGCGGACGTTCTGGGGCAGGTCCAGGTCGCTGCACGCATACAGCATAGATCGCACTTATTATTGAAGCGCTATCCCAAACGATATCGACAGCTGATTGAGATCAGCTGGAAACATGCCGCACCTTTTGCGGGTGCAACATGCCAACGCAAGTCCCGACTTACCGGGCCTCGTAGATCAGGTCGAAGCCGCGGTCGCGAACCGAGCGGTCATCGAACAGGTCGACGGGGGTCAGAGCAAGGGCAGCCTTGGGGGCCACGGCGGCGACAGCGCTCGCCAGCAGACCGCCCAGCACCTGCGCGCAAAGATAACGCCAGATCAGTCCCAGCTCCATTCACAAACGCGGCCTAATGCCCCCACGACATTTCATTCTTGTCTTACCGCGCGGCGCGACTCGCCGGAGGCGCGCACAACCACGGCACCCCTGCGAAACGAAACATTGAAAGCGTGTCAAGCTTCCGACGCTTCCCAGGGCGCATAATCTGCAGATCTAGCGCCACAGCTGCCTTGATAGCAGCATCCTGTTGCTGAGCTGGCTCGTTTACGCTATGGCTGCGCCTTGAGCTCGCTGAAATGCTCACCGGCGGGAGGCCACGGCGGGGCGGGTAGCAACCTTAGAGGCGAGGGCCATCTTTGCTATTAGGTTGAAGTGGTTGCGGAGAAGTGACAGACGATGCTTGCGAGCGAGAGCTGTGACGGAAAACCTGCTTGCCGGAGGCAAAATGGTCGCGCTGCCCATGCCGGCTCGATCTCTGCCGCCGTACCGTCGTACCTTATGCTTGCGGGCTCTCTGGGCGCTGTGGAGGTGCGTCGGCTTGTGCATTTGGTTGCATATGTCTTGGTATGGGCTGGAGGTGCGCGGGGCGGGGTCGCGAGGGCCCAAGCGACCTTTCGCGCGCTCACGCATTTGCTTTCGCGCAAGGGGTCAGTCGCTTGCGCGTCTGTCGAGGCTTTGACAGATGTCTACAGCTTCGTATGGCTGCACAAGAAGCGACATGTCGCCAGCGCAACATGCGTCGCTCGTGCGACAACCAGCGAACCGTTTCGGTGCGGCCTCCCCCCCTCCCTCGTCAGTTCCCGCGGCTTGTCCTCCCCGCCCTCGGGCCTCTAAAATGCCGGGGGCGCAATGACGTGTTGCCGCATGTGACAGAAGGGCAAGAAGGCACTGCCAGGGTCACACGTCACTCCCAACAACAGCAGGGTGCGGCACCTGGCGGCACCTTCAGACGTACGCGCTCGTTAGTCCCCTGGCCCAGCGCAGCATGTTGACTGCAGTCCGGCATGCCCTTCTCCGGACCCCCCCACAGCCGTACAACCTCCCTTCCAAGCTCCCTTGGCTTGAGAGTGCCTCCCTTCAAAGCTTGTATGCCATCTGCTGGGTTCTGGGAATCAGCTGCAACCCACGGGACTTCACCAACCTGCCTCACCACTGTCCCATCGCACATCCCTTCCAAGCTCCCTTTGCTCGCCTGAGAGCCGACAGCGCCCACTCCTGACTCATGCACCCCTATTCGATCCTCCCCTTCGACCTAAAAGCATGAACCCATGGTCACCACTCTCGCATTACCGCATGCATCGACCAATCCAGCCATTGCAGCTCACCCCCACACGAGCAAATGCAAACGCGGCCTCCCGCACGAGCGCACGAAACTCATCTTCGCCTTTCTGCATACCGTACATTCAACGCCAGCCCCAGGCCACTCGAGCTGTGCACGAACTGCCCCTGCCCGTGCACACCTGCACACCACTGCACCCCTGCGCCACCCAGCACTGAAAGGCTGCTCACCGCAATTCGTGGCGCCCACTCCACCTCCCCACGCCTTCACCTCCGGCCCCTCCAGCCCGGCCCCTCGCCCTTGTTCCCCCTGCCCTGCCCCGCGCCGCCCTACGCCGGTCCCCAGTCCCGCAGCACCTCCCACTTCCACGCCACACCGGCCGTGTCGGGCGCCGGCGTCAGCAGCCGCTCCATCTCCTCGCGCGCATGCGGCGGACCCTCCACGGGCACCGGGTGCGCGGCCATGTCGGCACGTGCCGCCTTGGGAGGGGGTGTTGAAGCAGAAAAGGGGGGGGGGGTGTTGGAGAGAAGGGGGCGGGAGGTGCCTTGAAGTAGCGAGGGCGCAAGCAGAGAGGGCGCGTTAGGGAAGTGCAAGTGGGAAGGGTGTCGAAGCAGGTGCAGGTGTGGATGCAACCACCCCTCCCCACCTCGTAAGCCGCCTGCCAGCCCGCCACGGCCCGCTGTAGCGCCCGGGCGTCGTCGGCGTGGCCCAGCATCACCAACAGCTCCAGCAGCTGCCCCGTCTCTGATGGAGCGCGTTTGGATTTGGATTCGGATTTGGATTTCAATGTGGGCGCGACAGGTTGGGGGCGTGACCGGGTTTGGGAATGCCAAGGGTTTGGCACCGAAGAGGCAGCACGGCCGTAAGGCGGACCAGACCATGGCAGGGGGTGCAACATCACTGGGGAGTTCTACAGCGGCGTAACCCGTTCGTTGCCCACCAGGCCCACGCACTCCGCTCAAGGCCCACAGCAAGCCAGGGACCTCCACTCCCCGTTTGCCGCCCTCCCGCCAGTCCGCCGCCCCCATAGGCTACGATCTCCTCCTCGCTCTTCTGCATTGGGTTCGGTTTACTTTGGGCTGGTATCTAAAACCCCACCACGCCGCCCCCACTCCGCCCCCCTGCACTCCGCGCTCCCCCCGCACTCCGCCTCCCCCCCTGCACTCCGCCCCCCTGCACTCCGCCCCCCTGCACTCCGCCTCCCCCCCTCGCCCGCACTCCGCACCTGACAGTGCGGCCGGCCTGGGCGCCAGGCTGTGCAGGTGCGCGCACAGGCTGGCCTCCTCCATGGGTGAGCCCTGGCGGATGCGGCTGGCACCCGTCCTGTGGGCGTGGGTGTGGGCAGGGGGAGAGAGTGGAGGGGCGGTTAGGGGAGGATGCAAATACCAGCCCAAACTAAACCAAACCAAGCTAAAACGAGCGGAGCACAGGCAGGGACAGCCAAGGAGGGCAGCAGGTTGAAGCAAGGTGCTAGCGGTGACGGTGGTGGCGGTGGTGGTGCGGTGGTCGTGATCGCGTTTGTGTTTGCGGGAAACGGATCGCGACTGAGGCTTACGGTCTCCGGGAGACCGGGCGCCACCCCCCGCTTGCAACAGGAGAGCGCAGCGTCCCACACCCACTTCTTCTTTTTGCCGCCCTGCGCGCGGCGACCGCCGAGCGTGGAGGGTGCCCGTGATGAGCCGCCGCCTGCAGCGGAGGAGGCCGCGGAGCCGCCGGCGGCGGCGGAGCCCGGCGGCGCTGTGTGTGTTGCGTCCGTGTAAACAGACAGGCCCGACACCATTGACATGGCGTCGGACTGGGCGTCGAAGTCCAAGCCCGCCGCGTCCGCCTCCTCGTCTGCGCCGCACACATTTTAGCAGCAACAATTGAGTTAGCAGCAACAATTGAGTTAGCAGCAACAATGGAGTTAGCAGCAACAATTGAGTTGCGAGTCGGGGGTCGTTCCGGCGAGTGGGGGGTGGGGTGGGGGTGGGGGGTTGTAAAAACCAGCCCAAAGTAAACCAAACCCAATGCAATAGAGCAAGGAGGAGAGCGTGGACGGGGGTGGGGTGGGGTGGGGATGGGGGCAGGTTGCCGCGGCTGTGGAACCCTCCCGACATACCCCCTGACATACCCATGCTCATATCCTGACAGGCAGTCCCTTCGCCGTTTCAGGACCTAGGAGTTCATGCCTTGCTTGGGAGCTACGGCGGGAATGCCCAATCCCCAGCCGGCACCTCGACACTCCCCAGTCCGTCGTTCTTAGACAGCTTCATTCCCGCTCCCCGCCCGGCCGCCCGCACCTGCCGCCGCCAGCGCCGCCGCCATGGCCAACCGCCGCGCCCGCACGTCTGCCAACCGCTGCCCGTACTTTCGGATCTTCTCAACCGCCTCGCCCGCCTCCGTCAGCAGCGAGCTGGCGCTCTCCGCCGCCGCCGGCGCCACCACCGTCTCCACCAGGTCGTGTCGGCTGTGGGCGTGCGCCACCCGCACCGCCTCGCGCCACTCCCTGCGTACCGTATGCGGCAGAGGGGAGGGCGGGGAGGAGGGTGGAGAGGAGGGTGGAGAGGAAGGTGGAGGGGAGGGTGGAAATCAGGGTGGAGGGGAGGGCAAGGAGGGAATGATGGTGATGGTGCGTGGGCGATGACGCAAAGCCGTGCTTGTATCGGCACGCAAGGCAGGAAGGAACGTCGCAAGTTGTCTTCAGGGCGCAAACGATCGAGCGCAGGAGAATCACCATCAGTGCCATGCGGCCATGCCGTACTGCGTGCCGCACCTGGCGTTGCCGTACGTCCGTACTGCGTTGTCCACGTCACCCAGGTAGTGCAGCAGTACTGCGGCCGCGTCCGCCGCCTGGCCGCCGCCCGCCAGCTCCTCGACCACGTCCGCAGCCAGAGCCTGTGTGTTGACGACACAAGGAAGAACAATATGCGTAAGCTAGAGCGGCGTGTGTGCGGCGAGTGTGTGTGGCGAGTGTGTGTGGCGAGTGTGTGTGTGTGTGTGTGTGTGTGTGTGTGTGTGTGAGAGAAAAAAACAACAAAACAGTGTGTGTGTGTGTGTGTGTGCGTATTTTGGGCGACGAGTGTCATGCACGATTGAACGCTTTTGCTCGCATTGGGGCCAAGATGGCAGCAATCACAGACCAACCCCCGCCCCGTCTGATTGTCAGTGGAACGATAGGAAAGCCCCCCCCCCCCATGATCCAAGCATTTCCGTATTCCATGGATGCCTACCCCGTTACACGTGGAGCTCGCACTGCATTTCTGGGTTTGGCGACGATGCCTTGACTATTGGGACCCATTTCGGTTGGGCTCGGGCACACCAAATCCCCTCCCCTCACCCCCTCCCCTCCCCCGGGTTTGGTTTAGTTTGGGCTGGTATCTACAACCCCCCTCCCCTCCCCTCCCCACACACACCTGCACCTCCTCTGCCGCCATGCCCAGCTGCCCGGCCACGCTGAACAGCTGCCGCCACCTGCCGCCGGCGCGGTAGGCCGCCAGCGCCCGCCGCCCCGCGCCCGCCGCCAGGTAGGTCACCGCCGCGTCGTCGTACCTGCGCCCGCATTTGGGGGTGATGGGCGTCGGGATTGGGGTGCGGGGTTGGAGTTCCAGCAATCTTGCTGTGTGGGACGGCGGCGAAAATGGCACAGCGTTGCACAAGAAAGTCGGGTACTGCCTAAACATGCAGGGCTGGATTGCGCCAGCACATAAACACCTCCAAATGCAGGTTACGAGGGTGAAGGGACCCTACCGAGTCGAGGCCCAGGCGTCAGCTCCAACCCCGCAACCCGCCTGCACCCGTGTCGCCCCCCAGCCACGCAGCCCAACCGCCCCAACCGCCGCCCCAACGGCACTAACCGCTTGGCCGCCTCCAGCTGCTGGCCGTACGCCTCAAGTACGGCGGGCCGGTGCTCTGGGTCGTTGTCGTACAGCTGCAGCAACTGCCGCAGCAGGCCGCGCTCGCGGGCTAGCTGTAGCGCCTGCGGGTTCGTGCGTTGAAGAGCAAAGAAAGCGTGTGTGCGTGTCTGTGTGTGCGTGTGTTAAAGAGCACAAGGAAAACATTGTGTGTTAAAGAGCACAAAGACAACATAGTGTGTGTAGGCGTGTGTGTGCGTGTGCGTGTGCGTGGTGTGAAAAGGAGAACAGAGCGAGTATGTGCGAGAGTTCACGGGTACGGCACGTGTGCGTGTGTGTTTGTGTCCGTGTGTCCACACGAGCCTCGCCCCCCCACCCACCTGGCTGAAGTGCTGCTGCCCCGCGGCCACCAGGTGGCGCAGGGCGGAGGCGTAGCGGCGCAGGTGCAGGTCGATGGCGTGGCGCTGTGTGTGTGTGTGGGGGGGGGGCGGGGCGGGGGGGTGATGGGGAGATGGCGAGGGGCGGGGAGGTGGGGAGGTGGGGAGGGGCGGGTAAGGCGGGGTTCAGGGGCGGGTGAGGTGGGTGAGGTGGGGAGGTGGGGAGGGGAGGAGGTGGGGAGGGGAGGAGGCGGGGAGGGGAGGAGGTGGGGAGGGGAGGAGGTGGGGAGGGGAGGAGGTGGGGAGGGGAGGACGGCCGGGTGAGGCGGGTGAGGCGGGTCCAGGGGCGAGGTGGTTGGGGTGCAGGGAGGATTGTGAAGTTGTGGAGTTGTAGTTAGCGAGGGGGAAGAGGAGAGGCGAGCGAAGGGGAGGCGACGCTGTCAGTGCGACTCGACACGAGCGGTCACTGGGCTCCGGGCTCCCGCCGTTGTGCCATTTACTGCACGCCGGTTGTGACAGTGCTCGCCCGCACACGCGCACACGCGCACACGCGCACACGCGCCCACCACGGCCCCGCCCCCGCCCCCCGCCGCAATGCACTCCGCATAACCCCCCACCTCACCCCACACCACCCCATCCCACACCACCCCAATCACCACCACCTCCCACCACCACCCACACGCCCCACCACCCCACCCCACCCCACCTCCCACCCCAGCCCCCCCGCCCCCGCACCTGCAGCGGCTGCGGCCGCACGGCGCCGAAGCGCTGCAGCTCCGCCAGCGCCTCGCCCGGGTCCTTGTGCGGCGACGCCACCACCACCATGTAGGCCAGGGGCAGGTCGTACAGGCCCAGAGCTGCGTGCGTGCACGTGTGTGTGTGGGGGGGAGGTAGGGGTGGCCGGTTATGTGGAAAACGGAGGCAGGGGTTTGGCAAAGTTGGTTGGAAAAAGCGGTACAAGGGTTGCAAGGTCAAAGCATTGGGAACACGATGCAAGAGGGGGTTCCATGCATTAAGTTTACGAAGTGAAGTCGTAGCCAGGTACAAAGGTACAGGGGGTGGGGTATGGGGCGCGCGGCTGGCGGGGGCCGGGAGCGGCAATGGGCGAGGGTTGATTGCACCCCCCTCCATCCCATGCAGCGCTATCCCAATACGAGTAGTGATTAGCACACAGCACCGGCCGATGCTTCCTCCTCCTTCCTGGGCCATCTCGACTCAAATGTTGGTTTAGCGCTACCGTGAACCTCCCCAGACCCTATCCGTGCCCGCTGTCGCGAGTGGTGTGGTCTGGTCTGGTCTGCCCGCCCACCTGTGCGGTACAGTTCGTCGGCGTCAGTGTACAGCAGCAGGTGCTTCAGAGCCTTGTCAGCCGCCGAGTGGCCGGCGGCTGTAGCAGCGGCAGCGGCACCGGGGGCGGCTGTAGCAGCAGCGGCACCGTTGCCGTTGGCTGTAGCAGCAGCAGCGGCTGCTGTAGCCCCGACGAGCTCGGCCTCCTTGGCGTCGCGGATGGCGCTCATGGCCGCCTTAAGCTGGGGCGGGTCGCTCCTGTGTGGGACGTATGCGTGTGTGAGTGTGTGTGGGATGTGTGTGTGTGTGTGTAAGTTTGAGGGGCGTGTGTGAGACGTGACAAGAGGGGTGAAGGCGTGTGCGTATGCGTGTATGGGACGTGTGTGGGATGTGCGTGGGATGTGTATATAACGTGGACGTGGTTTAGAAACAACAAAACGAAGCTCGCCCACGTGTGTGGGACGAGTGTTGGATGTGTGTACTGGATGGAAACAACAAAGGTTTACGGTATACGTTTGTAAATATAGTATCAGCGTGCCACATGCCATGTAGGCATCCCAGGAGCGGGAACGCGTGGCGATTGCACGGGGTTGCACGCACCACCAAAACCACCCACACACGGATACACGATCACGTGATCTGATAAACAACTGTAAACCGTTGTCACACGCACACACACACACACACACACACACACACACACACACACACACACACACACACACACACACACACACACACTTGTACTTAGTGGGCGGGATTTGGGACGCGTGATACCTAGCTTGTCTGCTGCACGCCGCCTCTCTTATCGCCGTTGCCATTCACATGCCCGTGACACTTCCTCGCTGCCGCCCTATGCCCATGCTTCCACCTTTGCCTATAGGTGAGCTCGACTACGACCAGCGGGCGGGAATCCGGGAATTAGGCGTGCTGGGTAAACGTTGTTTAGCGCGCCCAGGGTGCGGAGCATGGACGCATACAGGTGCATCGCGGGGTCAGGCCGAATGGTCGCCCGTGGGGTTCCAGGCTTATCGCGGGTAAGTATGACTACCTGGGTCACGACAGTCACGCGACGCTCGGTAAAATGGTGGGTATCGGTAAGTAACTCCGTCGCGTCATTGGGCGGGCTTTCGTTTCGTTTTTTTTTTAACACACACACACACACACACACACACATACACACATACACACACACACACACACACACACACACACACAACACACGCACACGCACATACGCACACGCACACGCGCACACCCACACGCACACACGCACCGTGCGAAGGAGGTGACCACCACCTCCAAGTACTTGGCGGCATCCGGCCGCGCCAGCACCGCCGCCCGCACCGCCGCACACACGCCCGTCACCTTGCCGCCGCCCGCCTCCGCCCCCTGCCCCGCCTCTCCCTTGCCCGCCTCCGTCGAGGCCCCGGGCCGCCGCGCCGCCGCCCCCGGCTGCGCCGCCGCCGCCGCCGCCGCCGCCGCCGCCGGCCGCCGCACGCCCAGCCACTCCAGCGCGCCTGCATACGCGCCGCCCTCCTCCAACACACTGCCCGGCCGCAGCGCGAACAGCAGGTCACACAGGTCCGCGGGCCGCGGCACCGCCGCAACGAACTCCGCCGCCGCCGACGCGGCGAAGGCCTGCCAGCCGCCGCCGCCGCCTCCGGCTCCCCAGTCTACCAGGAGGTTGAGGTCCACTCGCTGCACCGCCGCCAGCCGCCACGCCTCGGCGAAGTCGCGGCGGCTGAGGGCGGCAGCCAGCGCCGCCAGCACCAGCGCACGCGGCGAGATGCCCTGTGTGTTTGTGTGTGGGCATGTGTGTGTGTGTGTGTGTGTGTGTGTGTGTGTGTGTGTGTGTGTTAAACGCAAAACAAACGGAACAATTCCGCCACGTGTGTGTGTGTGTGTGTGTGTGGGGGGGGGGGGGGGGGTTGGTGGTCAGTGGCGGTGCCGGCGGCGAACGTTCATCTCGCGGCAGTCAGTGGCGGTCAACCAGGCTGCACGGTGCACGGTACACGATTCCCCAGCGGATCCCAGCTTGCTTCCTCCCTCCGACCCATGCACACGCCTGCCTGCCTCCGTCTCCGTTCCTCTCAACCACCACAACCACCACAACCACCACAACCACCACAACCACCACCGCTCCCACCACCACCACCACCGCTCCCACCTCCAGGTTCCCTCGCGGCATCTGCAACACCACCGGCACGTCCGCCAGCCGCCAGCCACTGCTGCTGCTGCTACTGCTGCTGCTACTGCCGGCTGCTACTGCCGCCCCCCCGGCCGCCTCCACGGGCTCCCCGGCGGGGCAGCCCACCAGCACCGCGCCCTGCTCCACCGCGCGAACCGCCACGTCGCGCGAGGCGGCGGTGGCGGCGTCGGGGCGCATGGCGGCGTGCATGGCCGCCTGCACGTCGCCCTCGTGCCTGTGCGGGGATGGGTGGGGATGGGTGGGGATGGGGTGGGGATGGGGTGGGGATGGGTGGGCATGGGTGGCGATGGGTGGGGATGGGTGGGGATGTTTGAGGATTGCTGTTAGGAGCGCGGGACGGGGCGGGGCGGGGTGGTTGGCGGGGGATTGGGGCGCGGGGCGGGGGGTGGGGGTGGTTGGTGTGGAGAGGAGTAGCAGTCAGGGACGTGCGATTGCAAGTCAAGCAGGATTGTGTGTGCGCATGTGTGTGCACGCCAATACCACCAGATCCCGTCCCTGCACTGCACTGCACTGCCGCCGCACCCGCACACACACGCGGCCGCACCTGTTGCGATGGTGCGAGGCCGGGTCAGCCGTGAGGTCGCGGTGCGTGTAGCCGGGCAGCTGCGCCAGCAGCACCGTGTACAGCAGGTTCTGTGGCGGGCGGGCGGGAGGCAGGGGGTGGGCGCGGGGTTACATTCATGATTTTTTAAGAAGGCGGCGGGGTTACATTCGCGATTAGCTATAGTAATGGTAGACGGTAGCGGGGGTGGGTGGCAGTGACCCCTTGTTTATGGGTAGTTGTTGCGGTGATCACTTTGCCCGCGTCACGCTTGCCTGCGCTGCCGCGAGCCCGCTGCCCCCGTGCCCCCTTTCATCCTTCCGTTGACCGACTCAACACCACAAACACACACGCACACACACACACACACACACACGCTTTTCTTTCTTGTGCTCCTTGAAATCACACCATCCACCCTCCCTGTCTTGGCATGCTTCCGTCTCGTTTTTACAGATACATGTACCCTTCCCAAACCCTCTCTCCCCACTCCCCCCGCCCACCTTGCGTGTGGTGTACAGCAGCGCGGGGCCTCCGGGGCCATACGCCCTCAGCGCGAAGGAGGTCACGTCCGCCGCCGCCACCACGGCGCCGCCCCAGCACAGCCGCCCACCGCGCGTGAGGCCCAGCAGCGGCGGCGCGTCCTGCAGCCCGGGCAGCAGCAGGGGCAGCAGCCGGGGCAGTGAAGCAGCAGGGGCAGTGAAGCAGCAGGGCCAGTAGCAGGCGTAAGTAGCAGGGGCAGTGGCAGGGGCAGTAGCAGGGGCAGTAGCAGGGCAAGTAGCCGGCGCAGTGGCAGGGGCAGTAGCAGGGGCAGGGGCAGTAGCAGGGACCGCAGCCGCGGCAGTAGCCGGGGCGGGTGGGGTACGGGGAGCAGGAGGAGGAGGCGGAGGAGGAGGAGGCGGGGAAGGATGAGGACGAGAATTGAAGCGGCACGGGGCGAAGCGGCATGGGATTGCAGGGAGCGCCGGACCTGGGTACTGGTAGGCGCGCTGTGGAATGTTCACCCTCCTCGTTGATGCTACCGGTGTTCTGAACCACGCACGCTCGCTCACACGGTGCCGCACACGCACACACAAGCAGCCCGGCAAACCCCACAGGCAAACCCGCACACAAACGGCCACAACGCACCTGTCCGAAGGGTGACGACGGCGGCAGCGGCCGCACCACGGCGCAGGGGGCCGGCAGCGCGGCCGCCGCCCCGCAGCCGACCACACGACCCGTCGCCGCGGCGCTGCTATTGCTGCTAGTGCTGCTGCCGTTATTGTTGTTGTTGCTGTTGTTGCTGGTGGTGTTGGCGGTGCCTGGGCCCAGCACGGGGGGTGCCGGCACGAACCTCAGCACGGCCCCGCTGGCCAGCTCCACCGCCGCCCCGCCCGCCACGTGCGGCGCTATGCGCAGGACCCTGCATCAAGGCGCGAGCCCCGCCGGTGCCGCGTGTGCTTGTTGTTTTCACCATGTTGTGTGTCAGGTTACAAGGTGGGCAGCACCACGTGTACAATGGCCGTGTCCAAAGGCGCCACGTGGCTGGCACGGAGCGCGGCACGTGCCGTACCAGCAGTGCACAGACGGTGCCCTGAGCTCCTGTTCCCACAAACCACCTACGCACAGTGCCCACCCCCTTGGTTTGGCCTAGTGTGGGCTGGTATTTACAACCTCATACCCCACCCATTCCACCCCACACACCTGCCGCCGGCGTACACGGGCGGCCGCTCTGTCAGCAGCAGCTCGGGCCGCGGCCGCGGGTCTGTGGGGTCGGCCGGGCCGCAGCTCAGCCACTGCAGGTCCACCTGTGTGTGTGTGTGTGTGTGTGTGTGTGTGTGTGTGTGTGTGTGTGTGTGTGTGCGTGTGTGTGTTAAAGAGCACAAGGAAAACGTTGCGCAAAGACAGTGTACGGTATGCGATGCAGCAAAGCGACGGTTTACGGATGTTACCTGAAGTTACCTCGCATACCTGCTGCGGTGAGCCACCGGTCTTACCAACCGGAAATCGCGCAACCCCCGCTACTCTAACCTCGAGGGGGGATTAGTGTCCACACGCTCTCAAGGGTGCAAACCCATGCATGTGCTCACGGTACCGTGAGGCCCAGGCACTCCTACGATTCCTAGCTCCGCGTCGCTACTCCTGGCCGCTAAGTCCAAGCTCCCGCCCAATCCTCGATGAAATTCTCACCTACGAGCGAATAAGAAAACAACAGAGCACAGGGCGGCAGCAGGGGAGTGTCACGAACAAGAGCGAAGGAACATGTTAGCGCGGCGGCGCGCGCGCGCGCGCGCGCGCGTGTGTGTGTGTGTGTGTGTGTGTGTGTGTGTGTGTGTGTGTGTGTGTGTGTGTGTGCTCATGTGTGTGTGTGTGTGTATCTATGTGTGTGTTTGTGTATGATATCTATGTGTGTGTGTGTGTGCTCATGTGTGTGTGTGTGTGTGTGTGTGTGTATGTGCTGCATTCATGTGTGGCAACGCTGGCGGAAAGCGCTGCGGCCTACGCAATAGCTGCTTTCTTCATTACCTCGGAGAACCTGATTCTTTGGCTTTTGGGAGCCATGTGCCATCCCTCCAAAACACACACGCACCTGCACCAGCACGTCCCCCTCGCCCTCCTCCAGCCCCGGCTCCGGGTACGGCGCCGCCAGCACCAGCAACGACGCAGCGCCGCCGCCGCCGCCACTGCTACTGCCGATACCGGCGCCGACACCGTTGCCACTGCTACTGCCGCTGCTACTGCCGGCACCGGCGGCGAGCCACGTCAGCGCACGGGCGCGGCGGCCGCCCGCCAGGGGCACGTCGAGGTGCGGCACCGCCGGCTGTAGCAGCCTGCCGGCGGCGGCGGCTGTAGCTGCTGCTGCGGCGATGGCGGGCGGCTGTGCGCCCGCAAGCTCGGCCAGCAGCGCCTCTTGGTCCTGGTGGGCGGGGCGTGTGCGGGAGGCGGCGCGGTGTGAGTGCAAAAGAGTGAGGGTGGGGGCGGGATGTCGGGGCGAGGCGGTTACAGCAGGCACAAACAGACACACCGTGCCCGCAGCAGTGCTATTCACCACCGTCCCACCGCGCCGAGCAACCTCCCCAACCCCAATCCCCATCCCGGCCCGCTTGCTGTTCCCCAAGATGGTCTACCGTCTACCACTTCCTTCTGAATGAATGTAGCCCCCTCTCCTCCGCCTCCTCCTCACCTCCAGTGTCTCCTGCCACAGGTCCTCCTCCACCGCCCGAGCCACCGCCAGCCGCCCGCCACTGGTCAGCACCGCCACCACTTCGTCCGCGGCGGCGGCGGCGGCGCCGGCGCCGGTGGGCGGCACGGCGGCGGGAAGCGCTGTGATTGCCACGTCCACAGCCGCCTGTAACGACAACATCGGACACGCACACGGAGACACGGTGAGCCGTCCGCTCGTTCCGGGGAAGACAGCATCAACCTGTCCTCCATTGCAGCACACACGCACCCCATCACCCGCCATCGCTAGGTTTGGGCGGATGCAGGTTTGGGCAGGGGCGGGTGCAGGTGCAGGTTTGGGCGGGTGCAGGTTTGGGCAGGTGCAGATTTGGGCAGGTGCAGGGTTGGGCGGGTGCAGGTGCAGGTTTGGGCAGGGGCAGGTGCAGGCTTGGGCGGGTGCAGTATGAGTACATGAGTAATACGGTGTCGCAGTAAAAGGGACGCCAACTCAGCGACCAAGCTACCTTGACGCTGTGACCAGACCAAGACAAACACTGCAAGGGCATGACGTAAACATCCTCGTAAAATTCTGACGCCCTTCCAACCCGACACAGGGCAGCCCGGCGTGCCTAGCAAGCAGGGGTACGTGTGCTCGGACCGCGACAGCTGAAACTACCGCGTCCCCCCCCCCCCCCCCACGACGTCCGCACGTGAAGCTTGTGATCTAAGTACTCTGCTCTCCATGAGTGGCTGCGTTCTTCCAGTAGCCCCCCCTCCTATTTCGTGGGGCTCGCGCACATAACTTACGCTTCTGCCTGTGCTCCGCTACTTTGGCTTGATTCGGTTTAGTTTGGGCTGGTCTTTACACACACCCCCCTCAGACACACGCATGCCTGTGCTCCTGTATCGCTTTTCCAACCACCGTTGCAACCCCAACCCACCCGCACACACACACCCCAACACACACACACACACACACACACACACACACGCACCCACACCCACCCGCACACACACACCCCAACACACACACACACAACACACACACACACGCACACGCACACACCTCGGGCAGCGCCACCGCCGCGGCGCACATGGGCGGCGGCACCAGCCCCTGCCGCAGCGGGCTCAGCAGCAGCCGCCGGCCGTCCACCACCGCCGCCGTGCCGCGGTCCGACACCGCCGTGTCCCACGCCAGGACCACCTGGCGCCGGGCGCGCGTGTGCGTGCGTGTGTTAAAGAGCACAAACAATACGCGCAGGACAGTGTATGCGATGCAGAGCTACGGCCGCGGGTTACCCTGAGAGTATAAGGTATGTGCGTGTGTGTGCGGGCGTGGGCAGGAGGGGGGGCAGGGTGAGGCGTGGGCAGGGGGCGGGCGGGCTCTTCCCCAGAGTGCAGGAGCCCAAGAGCCAGGCCGCCCGCACACACGCACCTGCTCGTATGCGCCCGCCGGGCTGACCACGTGCAACACGCCGCCGCGCTGCTCGTCCCACCGCAGCAGCGGCGGCCGCCCGCCTGCCCCCGCCGCCGCCGCCTCGACCGCCGCCGCCTGGGCCCCGCCGGGCGCGGGGGCGTAGCGGCGCTCGTGTTTGAGGTACCAGTGCCAGTTGCTCCGGTGCCACAGCTGCGAGGGTAATATTGATAGTTTATGATTAGTTAAGGAAGTGGTAGACGGCAGATAATCTTGGGGAACACGAAAAGAGGGAGGACAGGAAAGCGAAATTGTGTTGTTGCGCGGCCCGACAGATGAGGACACATGAGGACACATGACGACCAAGACGAGCCGGAACAAGGAATGCGGGTATGAATAGCTTGGCGGGCGTTGTCAGTCGGTGGGGGTTGTCAGCCACCACGTGTCAGACACACCAGGCCCACCTGCACAACCCAGTCTCCTGACCCGCCCTCGTCACCGCCGCTTGCGCTGGCGCCATCGCCGCCGCCGCCGCCGCCGCCGCCATCGCCGCCGCCGCCGCCGCCGCGGTGGGGTGCGTTCACCACCGCCAGCAGCTCTGAGTCACAGCTCCATGCCAGGCCCACCACAGGCGCTGCGGCGCAGGCACAGGGCACAGGTGTGGCGGGTAAGGGCGGTCGTTTGCAGATGCGGCGGGTTGCAGGCGTGTGCGGTTGCAAATGGTAGAAGAGACAAGGAGGCGAAAGGGCACGTGGCGCAGCCCAAAGGCCGGAGCACGGGGCCTTGCCACAGGCAGCCACGCCACAGGCAGCCACGCCACGGCTGAGTCCTGGACCTCCACCCCCCAAGTGGCACCACCCTGCACCGGCGAGCCCCTCGCTCTTTTGCTTTGATTCGATTTGGTTTAGTTTGGGCTGGTATCTACAACCCCCCTTCCCACACCTTACCCGAGCCTGGCAGCGCGAACCCGCCGTGCCGGAGCCCGTTCCGCTCATACATCAGCACCGCTGACCCCGTCCCTGAACCGCCGCCGCTACTGCCACTGTCGCCGCCCCATGCTACAGCCGCCGACGGCGGCGCCGGCGCGCCCGCCGATACGGCGGCGGCGGTTGCGCCCGCCGCCGCGACGTACAGGTGGCGGCCGTTCGGCTGCCAGGCGGGCAGCGGCAGCAGGCAGTCGAAAGGCTCGCCTGCCGAGTGAGGCTCCAGCGTCGTACGATCCCAGATCCGTACATGGTACGGTGGCGGCGGCGCAGCCTCTGTTGCGGCTGCAGCGGCTACAGCCGCATCCCGGCATACCACTGCGAAGAACTTCCCGTCCCCCCTCCACGAGATGGCTCCGTCCGCGTACCGCGGCCCGGGGACGGCTGCTGCTGCGGCTTCGGTGGCGGAGGCAGCAGCGGCGGCGGCTGTGGCGGTTGTGGCGGTTGTGGCGGCTGCGGGCGCGGGCGGCCCCAGCGCCGGCGCCTCCAGCATTAGCTCCCACGCCTGCGGTGACGGTGACAGCAAATTCGGTGTTGGCTTCGGATGTTCGGGGCCCAACGCGCTAGGCTTGGGCATATAGCTATCCCCCTTTCCTCGTGTCTTTTGTTTCATCTGTGAATCCGAATTCTTTCTTGGCATCCGGAACAAACTACTACCCCGGTTCCAGCAGCTTGAAACCCACCTGGTTCATGACCAGTAGACTGCCGGCTCCCGTCAGCGCCACCATGAGCTCGCCATCCGGACTCCACTCCACCGCCACCAGACCGCCGTCCACCTGCCCCACCTGCGGGCACACGCGCGGCCGCAACACCGCACGCCGGAATGGGCACGAAAACGCTGCATGCGTGCGGGAAGGCGTAATGCCCAGACGTCCACGGCCGAGCAACGCCTCCCCGCCCCCAAGCCCTTGACCCTAAAACCCCCCGCCCCTCCTGCCTTCCCCCTCGCGTCACCTGCCCTCCCCACGCTGCCGTCCCCCCTCCTCCCCCCCCCCCCCCACACACACACCTGCTCCAGGTGCGGCTGCTCGCCCTCCGCCACGTGCAGCAACGCCAGCGTGCCGCCGCGAGTGGCCACGCACAGCGCGTCCAGCTCCAGAAGGTGGCAGAAGCTGGCCAGCCAGCCGCAACCGCCGGCAGTTGCCGTTGCGGTTGCTGCAACCGCCGGGTCGGCGTCGAGCTCGGCGGCCAGCAGCTCTGGCCCCACGTCCACGCGCCAGACAAACTGTTTGGGAGTAATGGCAGTTTGGCGGGACATGGAAGGTAGCTAAGGGAGTGAGTGGAAGGGACGGGAGCGGGCAGGACGGGCAGGTCAGCTGCGAGGGGATCGAGGCGTGTCGTCGCGCTAGCTGGGGCCGTGGGGGTCGGGAGGCTGTCAAGCGAGCGCGGGAGCAATCCCTCGTGCTTCCCCAACCATAGTCCAATGGCTCATTATGCCAATCGAAAGACCACCGGGTCAAGGGTGATGCATGGGAGGCGCATGCGGCGGGAGCATGGTGCGGACGACGCAGCTGTGCGTGCGTGCGCGCCACGCTGGCCCTCCGGGCCCGCCCCCACCCCATAAGGCCACCCCTAGTCTTGCGCCGCACCCATAGCCCACCTTGAGGGTTTCTCCCACAGAGTAGCACGTCACCACGCCCGTCTCCGAGATTGTGTACATGGTCGATTCGGCAGCGTTCATGCAGAAGCTCGCCACGGCGCCATCCTCCGTTTGGTCCAGCAGCGCGCAAGCATCGCGCTCAACAATAAGGTTCTTCATATTTTCTGCTGATAAGGTTAAGGAATTTACGCGATGGGGTTTAGGAAGCCACGCAAGCTGCCATCGGAGTGGCGGCACTCAGTCCCACTACCAGCCGCCGTAAGAATTTCATAAGCAGGCAAAGTACGTGTTGCTAAAACTCTAGTTCTTGGTAAGCACCATGGGCATTGTCTCACAAATTGGTTCCAAACGGCCCCATGCAGCTGTCCCCCGAACTGTCGCCACAAAATGCAAGCGCCTCCCGTTCAGATCGCTATTAGCTTAGAGAGTTCACTTGCAGGTACACTAGCTCGCCACACACCTAACCCATCGTGACCAAAGCTGTCTGTACAAAAGACAAATCCTGACGACAAAGCTTGTCACCCCCCAAAAGCCTCAAGCCAACAGCTGCAGTAGCAGCTATGGATGCCTACGAGAAGATTGAGAAGATTGGCGAGGGCACCTATGGCAAGGTGTACAAAGCCCGCGACATTAATACCGGGAAGCTGGTCGCGCTGAAGAAGTGCCGCCTTGAAATGGAGGAGGAGGGAGTGCCCTCGACAACGCTGCGTGAGATTTCGCTGCTGCAGATGCTCAGCGAGAGCAACCATATTGTCAAGTGAGGAACTGCTGGGGTCTGGTCAGGGGGTGGCCGCTCAATCATCCTACGGATAAGCATCTCAATAGCCTTGATAATCATTGCATACTTTTGATTGCCACGTCAAGGCGAGGACTGCCGGCGTGGGTTGTGGGCAACCCCCTAAATTGAGGCCCCTCGCTCGCGGCTCACAGGCTCCTCTGCGTCGAGCACACCGAGGAGAACAACAAGCCATGCCTTTACCTGGTGAGCACATCGCCACAGGGGGCCAAGGCGTCACGCTGTGCAACTGGCGATGACAGCTCGAATGCTAAATTCGCCGCTGCTCCCACGCGCTGCTCTCTTGCGCGCAGGTCTTCGAGTACCTGAACACGGACATGAAGAAGTGGATGGACCGCCATGGAAAGGGTCCAGCCCACCCGCTGCCTTCTATGCACATCAAGGCAAGCAGGGGCCAGTAGTGGCGTTGTCGTCTTCTCTGGCCCCGGCTCCCCTGCCGTTGGGTTCATGAACCTGCACTGAAGCTCAGGCTTTCATCCTTGCCCGCAACGCAGAGCATGGTCTACCAGCTCATCAAGGGTGTTGCCTACTGCCACATGCACGGCGTGCTGCATCGCGACCTCAAGCCCCAGAACCTGCTGGTGGACGACGAGAAGATGTGCCTCAAGGTCGCTGACCTGGGCCTGGGCCGCCACTTCAGCGTGCCCCTCAAGAGCTACACGCACGAGGTGTGGCGGGCCGCATCCCCGTGTCCTAGGCTGGGCCCAGCTTCCAGCCGTAGTGTTGGTCGCTTTGCAGCACACGGCGTGCCCTCGCTTCGCACTGTATGATTGTTGTTTCCCTGACTCTCAATCTTGGCACGTCTCCCCGCTGTCAACAGATTGTGACCCTATGGTACCGCGCGCCCGAGGTGCTGCTGGGCGCCACCCACTACGCCACCCCCGTGGACATGTGGTCCGTCGGCTGCATCTTCGCTGAGCTCGTGCGCAAGGTGGGTTGGCTTGCTGGCGCCCACACAGTGTGCCTCAGGGAGGCGCCGGTTCATGGGGGTGGGATCGAGGCGCTGTGGCAGCCACTCGCATGCGCCTGAAACAAAGCCCATTGAGCAACTGTTCCCGGGTCGTCGCTTGCTCGTCGCAGGCGCCCCTGTTCCCCGGCGACAGCGAGTACCAGCAGCTGCTGCACATCTTCAAGCTGCTGGGCACTCCCAGCGAGGACACCTGGCCCGGCGTCACCAAGCTGCGCGACTGGTGGGTGTAGGGGCGGAAGTGCTGACGTGCACAGCATGCTTGAAGTCGAGCGCACTTCACCATACGGTATGGCTCGAGATGCTTTCTTGAACTACGGTACCCTTCGGCATGCGTGGTGGCCTTGTCCAACCGCCTTGTGTCTACCTGGTTTCCCCTACCGCCAGGCACGAGTGGCCCCAGTGGCAGCCCCAGGACCTGCACCGCATCTTCCCCAGCCTGGACGACTCGGGCATCGACCTCATGAAGCGCTGCTTCGCCTACGACCCCGCCATCCGCATCTCGGTGAGGCGGGGTTGCATGCTGCTGTGGGGGTCTTGAGGTGGCCGCCTCCTGGCCCACTGGGCTCCACTGCTCACCTAGGCCCGGGCACTTGCTGGATCGCGCGCGCTGCCCAGCTGCATGTCAAGCAGGCTTCCAGCGCCTTGCACCTCTCAATACAAAACCCCGCACCCCCGCAGGCCAAGGAGGCGATCAACCACCCCTACTTTGACGACCTGGATAAGGTGACCGTGGACGCGCTGGAGAGCCAGGAGGTGCGCGACCGCATGGCGGAGGCCGCCGCCGCCAACGTTGTCTGCTGAGAGGGCGTGGGCACGGTGGCGCGTCCACTGCCGGACCCGCTGCGCGTGCAAGGGTGCGAAGTCTGCGCGGCATGTGGACGCACGGGGCTGGGGTTGCGTGGCCTGTGGTGAAGGTGCGCCACTGCGCCGGCCTTTGGCATATTCATTTGAAACCCAATCATTGACGTGTGGTGATGCATCGGACGCGTGGGGTGCTCGCATGTGCACACACACATATGACCTGCAGACATGACGCTGACTGTGGCTGTGATGGCATGTGCCCTATTGTACATACGTAGTATGGGCCCTAAGAATATGTTGACATGACGCTGACTCGGACCAGGGTGGAAGTTGCGTGCTGCGGACTGAAGCAGATGCGGGCCTCGTATCCGTGGGCGGCTACGTGGGTATCTGAGGCCAGCAGGGGCGCCTACATGGGATGGCTTTGGGACAATGGGGCAGTGGTGAGTGCAGCAGAGTGAGCAGTTGCGGGCAAGGCTGCGCCTACACCCCGCTGCCTCCTGCCGGGGTTGCGGCCCCGCAACCTGCTGGCGCTTGCTGTAACGCTCAAACGAGGCGCCACACTGCATCTGTGCCTTGTGATCAAACCGATCCAAATTGCTGAGATGCGTCTTACCTGCTGTCAGTACCTATAATAAGCCTTGCCCTTGCAGCTGCAGCTGGCCTTCTGGCATCTGCGTGTGCGACTGCTCTCCGCCGGCGGGAGGCCACACACAGCGGCTCGCGAGCATCAGTCACTGCAGCCCTGCTTCAATGCGAGGGTCGTTCTGCTGTGCATCTGCTACGGCATAGGCCGTATGGGTGAAGTGGTTGCGGAGTAGTAACAGCTGGGTGCGGGCTTGCTGAGATAACGCAGGATATATCGGTGTCGAAGCCCATGCCAGCGGCGGTCTCTCCCAGGTGGCGCCAGCGCGTGTGTTTACATTTACAACTTATGCTTTGTTGGCACGGGCAGCGTATGTACTGCAGGCGCGTGCGTCAGGTTGCGTGCGGATGGGCTGGGCTGATGCCGCGTTGAGCGGGTTGGCACTTCATGTCAACGCAGTCCCTACATACGGTGCGTAAGAGGCACTGAGTGGAACCCATGCTAACAAAGGCAACGTTTCTGCACGTGCAGCCTGTGGCATGTGCAGCCGCCTTCGGGCTCCAGCACAAACATGATTAGTGATTCTCATACGGTAATAGTCGGACTACCGGTATGGTGTTCGCCTTCGTCATCTCCTAATCTCCTATCCCTCCCAAACAACTTGTCCAAATCTTGAGGCCCAGCTCAAGCACCAGCTAGCCCACATACCGTGCAGCTCCGTGGCTCCATGCCTCCGCGGACCGTTGCGACCTCCCGAAGCCTCCCGCTGCAGCCCCTGCACCGACTTCTATCTCCCAGTGCCCCCACTGGTTTGCTCCGCTGCTTGTCCCGCACATGAACCTTCCAACTCATCCGGCCGACCCGCAACCAAAAGCTGATCAACCACTGTACAACAATAGACTCCACGAATAGACTCCCTGGACACGCACAACTCACCACGCAATTACCATAGGCACATTTGGGTTGAAGGCCACAACGCAAAAACGGCAGATACTGTGCTAAACCGACGGCCCTGCCTGCCGCACCGTACTCTGCACCCGCTGTCGCCACTGCTGCCCTCACTGGCTCACTCCCATTTCCCGCTGCTCCTCGTCAGCGCGCCGCTGCTCGCTCCAGCTCGCCCTCCAGCCATCGCAGCGCAGCTAGCTCTAAGTCCGTGGGCCCTCCCCACGTTTCATCACTCTCCGCCTTGCGCCTAAAGAAGGGAAGCAGCTCATGGCAGCAGTCCTGACCGCGCCGCCGCAGCACTAGCAGCAGCCAGGACGCAGTTGCCCAGTTGCCAGCATGCGCCGCCGCCCACAGCGCCTCCAGCGATACAGCGCTCGGAGCAGCAGACCCCGCGCACGCTCCGGCACCGGCACCAGTAGCGCCCTGCAAGGCGTCATGCGGTGACGGGCCCGGCACGTTGGGAGGTAGAAGCGGGCTGGCTTTCACGCATGTTGTCATGGCAATGGTCCATGCATTGTGCTCGGCTGCCATGCATCTTGTTTGTATGTTCAGTCTTTCAGTCTGCCCCACCAACATCTCCGACTTCGACCAGATCGCCTCCATGGTTCTCGCACCCCCTCCCTCCTCGCCCGCCCCCTGCTCACGGCACCCATTCAAAACCTCACCACGCTCGCGCCCGCCGTGCCGCCTCCCGCCACGCCGGCTGCGTGCTCCTGCTCCTGCTCCAGCAGCCCAAACGCCCACTCAACCGCCTCCACGCTGCCAGCCGCAGCCACCGCAGCCAGGTCCACAGCCGCGCCCCGCTGCTCATGCAGCAGCCGCAGAGTCGACAGGTCCACGCCCGCATCCGTCGCGCATCTCCATACCTCTGACCACGCGGCCACACTGCCCCCTGCCACGGCTCCCGCCATCCATCTCAGCGCCTCACCGCGGCCATGCCAAGCTGCTGCGGTCGCGTGCGACACACCAATCGCAACGCCCCGCGTGCGCAGGCACTCCAGCACCGGCACATGCCCCCCAGCCGCCGCATCCCATACCAGCTCGTCACTCGCCGCCAGCCCCTGCCCCTCTGGCTGATCCAGCAGCCACGTCAGTGCGGCTGTGTTGCCGGCGGCGGCCGCCTCGTTAGTCATACGCACCGCATCTAGCAGCAGCAGGCCGCGCGACCGCACGTGCT
Organism: Chlamydomonas reinhardtii; assembly: GCF_000002595.2. Taxonomy (NCBI): domain Eukaryota; kingdom Viridiplantae; phylum Chlorophyta; class Chlorophyceae; order Chlamydomonadales; family Chlamydomonadaceae; genus Chlamydomonas; species Chlamydomonas reinhardtii. Next base: position 2,577,997 of record NC_057011.1, read on the forward strand.
GAAGCCGCAGATGCCAGTCAGGAAAGCCCGCTGCGACAAAAAAGGCTGTCTGTGCTACCTCAGACAGAAGCCTTGTTGTTCGTGCCTCATCACCAGGCCCCTGAGGCACGCCGGCCGCCGGACCCTGCGGCGCCTCAGGCACCTGCGGCACGCCCGCTGGATCCTGCCGCTGCAGCGCCCAGTCCACTTTCTCCTTCCAGTCGGGCGTGGGACTGGCGGCGGCGCACTGCGCCATGAAGTGATTGATGACCCTTCGGATGCCAGGAGACGGGTCGTAGTAGAATGAAGCCAACTGCTGAAGCCCGGCTAGGCTGCAGCCCAAAGCAGCCTTGCATGCCAGCATGGCCGGGTGCAGCTGGTCTGGCCCCGCCGTCTCAGCCCAGCGTGCGCACAACTCCGCGAGGCCACCCTCCGCCGCCGCCAGTGCCATGTCAGACGCGTGGCGCAAGTCAGCTGCCGACCGCCGGGCTGCAGCGCCAGCCATGTTCAGGTGTGGCAGCTCCTGCTGCTGCTGCTGCTGCTGCTGCTGCTGCTGTGCCTGGTGTGGTAGTGGTTGCTGCTCCAGCTGTTGATGCTGTTGCTCCAGCCAGCTGACAAGCTCTTCATGACCACCCCAGCACGCCGCAACGCACGCGTCCCGCAGTTGCATGACTGCTTCCATTGGCGACATCTGCTGCAACTCCTCCCGCCGCCGCCAATACCAGCGGCACACCTCCAGCTGCCCCGCCTCCGCGGCGAAACTGAACAGCTGGAGGTTGAAGGTAGAGGGCTCCCGAGACACGAGCTTGTCGCAGACCGACACGCGGCCGGCAAGAGCCGCCGACGCCGCCGGTTCCTCAAATCCGGTGCAGCCGCAGTGCGCCAGCGCGGCCTCCAGGCTGCCGGCGTCGCCCGAGGACGCCGCCAGGCTCAGCAGCCGGCGCCGCTGCGGCAGCGTGAGGCAGCGCCACGGCTCGGGGCGGCCCCAGTGCGCCACGAAGCCGCGCGAGGGCCAGGGCTGGAAAGCCAACGCCAGCCCCAAATGGTCGTTGCCATTGAAGGGCCGCTTGGTCCACTGCGGCAGCGGCTGCGACAAGCGCACGACACGGAACTCGCTGAGACAGCTCGCATAGAGCTTGTTCACTAGCTTGACAGAAGTCGCAATGTCATTGTCGGGGAGGTAGCTCGCTACCACGGAAATGAGCTCTTTGGGCAAATCGCCCCAGTCCTTTGCCATGCCAGAGTCCTCCGAGCGGTTCATGTTTGTTAGCGGTCAATTTAGAAGTTGGAGTTGTGTATATGAGTATACGTGAATACGGAGGTGTTTGAGCATAATTGTTTAACGCAAACTGCACTTAGGAATTTACGCACTGAGATGTCGGTGTGGATTCCGGTCGATGGTCTCGCCGCGGTTGTGCTGGCACGTTCACTCCGAAAGTGGATCTCGTACGTGTCACGGCCCATCCATGATCCCTCGTATCGCTCCTCCCACCGCACATATACAGTTCCCTCGTACGGCAGCCCTTGCACACGGCCAACCCCTGGAAGATGCAAGCCCTGCATCCACGCACCGCACCCATGTGTCCCTTCACTCTCCGCCCATGTATGGTTCATTCCACTCCATACATACAATCTCCACGCACAACTCGCCAACTGACTAAGCTGTGCGCGGGCAAGAAGCTGGCCACACTCGCCGCTGATACCTCCATGCAGGCACAACGGTATGGCATTCTCTCTGCATCGCAGCTGCAGGTGCAACGGGTAGCAGTCAAGCAGTGCACGGGGCACACAGCCACACACAAGCAACACGTGAGACTTGCACGCACCATAACTTACATACTCCGTCAATCCACGTCCCCTCGCGACAGCCCAAGTACATAATGCATCTGGTGTCCAAGTGCGTCACAGCCTCCAACCTCCGCAGCTTGCCACTGCACTGCTTCAGCATGTGATATCACCATCCGTTGTACTGATTGCCGCATACACACCGCTGCCGGATCACACCTCCTCCCACTCACTCTCCTCACCATCCTCCTCCTCCTCCGCCCCCTCTCCGCCCTCCTGGCCTGCCCCGCCGAACAGGCCACCCTCCAGTCCCATCCCCATCCCCATTCCCATCCCATTCCTCATCTGCGCCCCCAGCTCCGCCATCTCATTAATCTTGGCCTCCATGTTCGGCCGCACCTCAGCCGGCGCCCTCGACAGCACCCACTCCAGCTGCACGGGCGTCACCGCGCGCAGCCGCCTCAGCAGGGCCACGACGCCATACCAGGCCTCGGCCGCAATGCGCTCGTGCGGCCGACCCAGGTCCAGCCACCACTTGAGTGCCCCGAAGAAGGGCGCAAACACCTCCACCTGTCGGACCTCCCGCAGCACCAGCCGCAGCCCGGGCGGCCGCGGGGCCAGGCGGCGGTCCAGGGCGAGGTCGGCCATGGCGGGCGTGCGGAGCGCGATGCGCCACAGGGTCGCCTTGTCCACCACCTGCACCAGGCGCAGGTGGCCAGGGCAGGTGGCCGGGGGCGGCCAGGAAGGGCAGTAAGGGCCATTCCAACATCGCCGAGGGCACGCCCCCAGCCGCGGGACACACCCCAGGCACCCAACCTTGGCCACCCGCCCGGCTTCGCGCACGCCACGCGGACCCAGTCGCCCAGTCGCCCGCGCACACCGCGCCACTCCAACGCACCCAGCCGCACCCAATCGCTCCACACCTGCAGGCCTGCTGCCTCCGGCCCCAGCCGCGCCAGCGCCCACTCCAGCGCCTCCACGCTGCCGCCCTCCAGCACCGCCACCAGGTCAATGGGCGCGCCGTGCAGCTCGTGCAGCCGCCGCAGCAGCTCCAGCTCCGCGCCGCCCCTGGCCGCCTCCGAGAGGCAGGCGCCCCAGCCCGGCGCCTTCGCTGCATCGCGGCGCGCCAGGGCCGCCGGGTCCGCGACCAGGAAGCGCATGGGCCCTAGGATCCAGCAGTCACACATCTGCAGCGCCAGCTTCCAGTGGCGTGCCGCAAACACCACCTGCAGCGCTGCCAACACGCCCGCGTGCCCGTGCCGCACCGCCTTGTCCACAAGCTCCCGGCTCACGGCCACGCCGCCAGCGTCCAGCAGGAAGGACAGGGAGGCGGCGTGGCCGCCCTCGATTGCGGCCGCGGCGGCGGCGGCGGGGAAGTGAAGCCTGGGCGCGGCGGCGTGCACTGCAGTAAGGCGCTCTAGATAGGCGGCGTCGGTGCCGCGGGAGCAGGAGCTGTACAGCTCCTGGCAACACATGGCCTCTGCCATCAGGCTGGTGGCGCTGCGCGGCGCTGCAGGTGGCGGCGGCGGCGGCTGCGGCACCGCCCCTGCGGCGGGTCCCGCTCCCGCTCCCGCTCCCGCTCCCGCTCCCGCTCCCGCTCCCGCTCCCGCTCCCGCTCCTGCTCCGGCACCCGCCTCAACGACGAGCGCCGAGGCGGTCGCGGCGGCGGCGGCGGGCACGGCAGGCGGCAAGCCCCACTCTGTCAGCAGCCATTTGGTCTTCTGCCGCCAGTCGGGCGTGGGGCTGCCGGCGGCGCGCGCCAACGCCTCTACCTTCACCTCGTCGGACAGCAGCTGCCCCCCGCCAGGCAGCTGAGCCTGACCGCAGAAGTGCTGCAACTCCGGCAGCGTGCAGCCCAGCGCCACCTCCGGTAGCAGCCTGCTGAAGATCCGAAGCCGATCCTGCTCGCTCGCCCGCTCGCTTGTTTGTTCCCTGTCCGACTCCAAGCCGCTCTGCCCGCCACGTCCCCCCGGCCCCCTCCCCTCCCTCTCGCACTCCCGCTCCGTCCTCCTGGCCCGCGGCGTCTGCCTGGTCCTAGAGCTCCTGCATCAGGGCCGCGTGGCCGTTGCGGGCGGCGCAAGCGGCCAACTGCACCAGGTCGTCAACGCCGGGATTGTGGGACAGCTCCTGTCGCAGCCAGCTCAGCACGGCGGCGTGGCCGCCGTGGCAGGCCTCCTGCGCCGCGTGACCCAGATGGAGCGGGTGGCGCATCGCCGCGCCCAGGAAGTCGCTGCTGGAAGCCAGCCAGCGAAGCGCGTCTAGCTGGCCCTGGGCGCAGGCGACGTATAACGTGGTGGGGTTCAGGCTGCCGGCCTCGCGACGCAGCAGAACCTCCGGCGCCAGGATGGCGCCCACCGCCGCGGCCGAGGCCACAGCCTCGTGGAGCAGGCTGACGCCGCTGTGTGCCAGCGCGGCCTCCAGGCTAGCGGCGTCATGGATGGAGGCGGCCAGGCGCAGCAGCTTGAGCCGCTGCGGCAGCGGCAGCGAGCGCCATGACTCGGCGCGGCCCCAATAATCCACAAACTGGTGCGCTGGCCACGGCAGCTGCGCCACCATGCAGTCCGCGAGAGCCCATGGCCCAGAAATCCTGTGGGAAAGGTGGAAGGCACTGTACGTGCTGCGCAGCGAGCGAGCTGTCTCACCCCTTGAGCGGCTTCAAGTGAAGCAGAACCCGTTCGCATGCAAGTACCCGGCAATTTTGATTCTCATGTCAGGCATGTTAGCTTAGCAAACAGGTCCTCGCCAGGGTCGGCCATGACAGCTTGCGACGGCAGAAGTCTAAGTTTCGGCTGCTGTGGGAGCACAGCGGCATAATCGGGTTTATAAAAGTAAGGGCACTCGTATGTCTATATAAATGCCCGTCAGCCCGCGAGGGCTTGGACGACCGCGCTTCTGAAGTGTTCCGTGCTCCCGGCGCGGCACTGCACCGCCCTGCCTCTGCACGCTCAAGAGCCACATCCTTCTTACGGCTCTGCGCTGCACCGTCCCGCTCTCATGAGCGAGGCCTGCGGAGCCCCGCACATAGCCAGTCCCTAATACACAAGCCCTTGCATACGATCTGGGACACATGAGCGCGGTAGGTGCGGCAGGTCGACCGCACTCATGTGTCCCTTCACCCTCCCACTCCGCCCATGCTTCATCCACTCTACACACTCTCTCCCCACACCATCAGCCAGCCTGTACAAGTGTACCACTCCTACACCTCCACCGTATGCACGGCACGCAGGGCACTGGCACGCGTAACCGCGAATTCCCATGTATGTACGACGTTCCAACGCACCAACTAGAGTACTAAAGCCGCACCAGAGCTGCACAGCACTGCCGTAATGCACTTGCCAAGCATGGCGGCTTGATGACTCCTTACTGCTGCCGTGTAGCGTTACATTGCTCTGCGGCCTTCGCCACACACTTCAGCCCTGCGGCTCCAACACACAACATTCGTTGCACCGTCCGAAGGGGCCCACAGATATCTCTCGCAGCGACGGCCTCACAACTACACCTACATACGGCCTCGCAGATACGGTCTCAAAACTACGGCCCGAACACTACCTAACCGCCAAGCCCGGCCCGCCCGCCTGTATTAGAGTATTAGTCACTGTCCCTTCAGACAAGTGTTCCCCGGTCACGGGAAAAGGGGCTGAGCCCCTCCACAGTCTGAGGCCGAACAACCTCATCGCCCGGACATAGCCGGGGTCGGTTTCCACAGGCACATAGCCAAACTGGGTGCCTAGCAATCACGATGCCACAGCAGAGCCAACCGCAGCCAGACGTAGCACAGTTGTCAACAGCCGCACTACTTGTCATGCCGCAACGCATGCCCTGCCAGCCCCACCGCAGACCGCTACCTAGACACCGCCAGCCGGCTCCTCAGCCTGCGCGCTTGCGCCGCTTCTTGGGCGGCGCTGCGCTCTCCTCCTCCACGTGGCCTTTCCCGCCCCCTCCGCTACCAAGATGCGCGCACGCGCCGCCGCCGCTGCCGCTGCCGCCGCCGCCGCTGCCCCCGCCGCCGCCGCCGCTGCCGCCGCCGCCGCCGCCGCCAGTCTGCAGCGATGCAGGTCGCTTGTGCCCCAGCAGCATCTCCACCAGCGCGTGCCGGATGTTGGTTGCGGAGTTGACGTCACGTCCCTTCAGAAAAACAAGCCGTACAGTAAAGACAGTTAGTACCGTACATAAGCACAACGGCAGATAAGGCAGGGAGCGCGCACATGCACTGGCACGCACCCACGCCGCGCGTACCCCAGCCGATCTTAACGCCGCATGGCAGTTGCGTCGCAGTAGCTAGCCTTATCTCCTCTGCGCTGCGACAAGCCAGCGCGTAGCTCTCACACCGGAACTACAATGGGAAGCTCGCACAATTCCTCGCGGGCCCCTGAACTACTTCAATTGTTCCACAGTGCCGCCTTCCCATTCCGTCGTCCGCACTATGAGCCCTGCTGCTGCCACAGTCTAATGAACGAACAGTCATGATGCAGCCGCAATCCCGGCATGACACCCAACCTATTTGCTGACTCCTCACCTGCCCGTCACCGCTAGAGTCGCCGCTTCCATACTTAAGCCATGCAGCGACCTCCGCGCCGCATCCACCAACATGCAACGCACCCACAGCGCCCATAGCCGACCTGGCGGGCCGGGCCGACACGTTCGCTGGTCGCGTCACCCCAACCTCAGCGCTTGAGGCGCTGAACGCCCTCAGTGGCTGCTTGCTTGCTCGCTCGCATGCGCCGGCTGCCCTGCCGCTGCCTGCTGCCCACTGCTACCGGCGCACGTAGATCTTGACTGCCCTCTCCACCATCAACCGCCACTTGGACGCGCTGTCCTTGCCGCGCTGGCCGTTGGGGCCGCGCAGCGAGGTAAACTCAGTCACCGCGCCCTGGGTGGGCGGAAAGGAAGGACAGTGGGGGAGGTTGGGAGGCGGCCGGGTTGGGAGGGCAGGCCGAGACAAGGAGGGTGACAAGGAGCAAGAGATCCAGGCACACAAAGCTGCCCACACACAGGCAAACAACGCAGTCCCACACACGCCACACCTGCCTCCTATGACCCGCCCCCGCCTCACCTGGCGGCACCTGCCCCGACGTCCGCGCCCGCTCCTGGATGGACGCGGGCCGCATCCGCATCCGCCTCCTTGAACTGCATACTACATGTCAACTCCACTGGCGGACCCGCAACCATGTCTTTGCAACATCACTATCGATGCAGCCGGCGTGCTTGGACACACCAGCAACACCCCCACCCCACCCAAGCGTGAGCTTTTGGCCCCTGCTCCACACCAGTCCCCAACTACCGCCTACCCACACGTGCTGGCTGGCTAAGTCATTCATGCACACAGAGGCTGAACGTTTGAATGCCAACCACTCGGCCGACGACCCTACCTACTCTGCACCCGCTGCCCTCACTCCCATTTCCCACTGCTCCTCGTCAGCGCGCCGCTGCTCGCTCCAGCTCGCCCTCCAGCCATCGCAGCGCAGCTAGCTCTGAGTCCCTGGCCCTTCCCCATACTTTGCTCTCCACCTTACGCCCAAAGAAGGGAAGCAGCTCATGGCAGCAGTCCTGACCGCGCCGCCGCAGCACTAGCAGCAGCCAGGACGCAGTTGCCCAGTTGCCAGCCCGCGCCGCCGCCCACAGCGCCTCGAGCGACGCAGGGCTCGGAGCAGCAGACCCCGCGCACACTCCGGCACCGGCACCGGTAGGATCCTGCAAGGCGTCATGCGGTGGCGGGTTCGGCACGCTGGGAGGCAGAAGCGGGCTGACTTTGACGCATACTGCCAGTGCAGTGTTCCATACAACGCGCTCGGCTGCCATGCATCTTGTTTGTATGTGCAGCCTGCGCCGCCAACATCTCCGACTTCGACCAGACCGCCTCCATTTGTTCTCGCGCCCCCTCCTTCCTCGCCCGCTGCCCCGCCCACGGCACCCATCTGAAACCTCACCACGCTCGCGCCCGCCGTGCCGCCTCCCGCCATGCCGGCTGCGTGCTCCTGCTCCTGCTCCAGCAGCCCAAACGCCCACTCAACCGCCTCCACGCTGCCAGCCGCAGCCACCGCAGCCAGGTCCACAGCCGCGCCCCGCTGCTCATGCAGCAGCCGCAGAGTCGACAGGTCCACGCCCGCATCCGTCGCGCATCTCCATACCTCTGACCACGCGGCCACACTGCCCCCTGCCACGGCTCCCGCCATCCACCTCAGCGCCTCGCCGCGGCCATATGCAGCCGCTGCGGTCGCATGCGTAATATCAAACACCAAGCCCCGCGCGCGCAGGCACTCCAGCACCGGCACATGCCCCCCAGCCGCCGCATCCCATACCAGCTCGTCACTCGCCGCCAGCCCCTGCCCCTCTGGCTGATCCAGCAGCCACGTCAGTGCGGCTGTGTTGCCGGCGGCGGCCGCCTCGTTAGTCATACGCACCGCATCTAGCAGCAGCAGGCCGCGCGACCGCACGTGCTGAAGCCGCAGATGCCAGTCAGGAAAGCCCGCTGCGACAAAAAAGGCTGTCTGTGCTACCTCAGACAGAAGCCTTGTTGTTCGTGCCTCATCACCAGGCCCCTGAGGCACGCCGGCCACCGGATCCTGCGGCGCCTCAGGCCCTTGCGGCACGCCCGCCGGATCCGGCTGCTGTGTCGCCCAGTCCACTTTCTCCTTCCAGTCGGGCGTTGGACTGGCGGCTGCGCATTGGGCCATGAAGTGATTGCGGACCCTTCGGATGCCAGGAGACAGGTCGTAGTAGAATGAAGCCAACTGCTGAAGCCCGGCTAGGTTGCAGCCCAAAGCAGCCTTGCATGCCAGCATGGCCGGGTGCAGCTGGTCTGGCCCCGCCGTCTCAGCCCAACGTGCGCACAACTCCGCGAGACCACCCTCCGCCGCCGCCAGTGCCATGTCAGACGCGTGGCGCAAGTCAGCTGCCGACCGCCAGGCTGCAGCGCCAGCCATGTTCAGGTGTGACAGCTCCTGCTGCTGCTGCTGCTGCTGCTGCTGCTGTGCCTGGTGTGGTAGTGGTTGCTGCTCCAGCTGTTGCTGCTGTTGCTCCAGCCAGCTGACAAGCTCTTCATGACCACCCCGGCACGCCATAACGCACGCATGGCGCAGTTGCATGACTGCTTCCATTCGCGACATCTGCTGCAACTCCTCCCGCCGCCGCCAATACCAACGGCACACCTCCAGCTGCCCCGCCTGCGCGGCGAAGCTGAACAGCTCGCAGGTTGTGGTAGAGGGCTCCAGAGACACGAGCTTGTCGCAGGCCGACACGCGGCCGGCAAGAGCCGCCGACGCCGCCGGTTCCTCAAATCCGGTGCAGCCGCAGTGCGCCAGCGCGGCCTCCAGGCTGCCGGCGTCGCCCGAGGACGCTGCCAGGCTCAGCAGCCGGCGCCGCTGCGGCAGCGTGAGGCAGCGCCACGGCTCGGGGCGACCCCAATGCGCCACAAAGTCGCGCGAGGGCCAGGGCTGGAAGGCCGACGCCAGTCTAGCAAGGACGTAGCGACTGAAGTAGTGCCGCTGGGTCCACTGCGGCAGCGGCTGCGACAGGCGCACGACACGGAACTCGCTGAGACAGCTCGCATAGAGCTTGTTCACTAGCTTTACAGAAGTTGCGATGTCATTGTCGGGAAGGTAGCTCGCTATTGCGGAAATGAGCTCGTTGGGCAAATCGCCCCAGTCCCTTGTCTCGCCAGAGTCCTCCAGAAGATTCATCTTTGTTAGGCAATATTACAATTGGCAGTTTGTGCACTTTTAAGTTGTCGGTGTATGGCCAGGAGTCCTGGTCTCCTGGACTCCGACCGATGGGTCTCGCCGCGTTTGTGTGCATGGACAGTTCCCGCGATCGTCCCAAAACAGAACTCGCACGTCTCGCGGCCCAGCTACTCCCCTGCCATCGCTCCTCCCACCGCACATATTCCTAATACACCAGCCCTTGCACACGACCTGCCGCAGCGCACCCATGAGTCCCTCCACCTCTGCCCATGCTTCATCGACTCCACACACTCGCTCCACGCACACACAGCCGACCTCGACACCTCCACCTCCACCATGTGCACGGCACACAGGGCACACTGGCACACGTGTCTGCAGGCACTTGAGCACTACAGCTGCGCAGCACTTCGGCAGCTCCCATGCCACAAATTGAATCATCGAACCTTGCACATTTCCTTGTGAGCCCTGAACTACTTTGATCGTTCCTCACCGCCTTCCCATTTCATGCCTCGGATGCTGGTAGGTGGATTCCTCAATGCCAACGGTCGAGAGCCGAACCCACACATCACACATCAAGTGACACCACACACATCCCGTCCGCACGACACGCCCTGCTGCGGCATGACGCAGCAGCGCATGAGGGTCTCGAACCCCGGCACAACGCTTGGAGCCCTTCAACCCCCTAACCAGCCCCGCATCCCAACCTCGCCACGTGCCCGCAGCAGCGCACACATTCCCTTAGAGCAAGCCCGCCGTCATGCACGTCACCCCAACCTCAGCCCTTGAGGCGCTGAACACCCTCAGTGGCTGCTTGCTCGCTCGCTCGCATGCGCCGGCTGCCCTGCCGCTGCCTGCTGCCAGCTGCTACCGGCGCACGTAGATCTTGACTGCCCTCTCCACCATGAGCCGCCACTTGGACGCGCTGTCTTTGCCGCGCTGGCCGTTGGGGCCGCGCAGCGAGGGAAACTCAGTCACCGCACCCTGGGTGGGCGGGAAGGAAGGACAGAGGGAGAGGTTGGGAGGCGGTCGGGTTGGGAGGGCAGGTCGAGACAAGGCGGGTGACGAGGAGCAAGAGAGATCCAGGCACACAAAGCTGCAGACAGACAGGCAAACAGCGCAGCCTTCCCACACACGCCCCCACACTCACACTCACACGCCCTCGCCCGCCCCCTCACCTGCGCATCCAGAAACAGTATGTGCAGCGTCTCCCCGCGGCCGCAGCTGAGGATCTCGCCGGCGAATGCGTCGTTGAGTGCGGTGGCCAGGTCGCCGCGCGTCTGCAGCGCCGCGCGAGGCAGCCTCAGGCCCCAGCGCACGCCCGCGTGGAACACCTTGACGCTGCGAGGGTCTGGACAGGGGGCGGCGTGGGGGCGGGGCGGAGAGGGGCGCCATGGGATGTCTGTTTGGTCAAGGTGGGGTAGAGAAGGAAGATACGACAGTCCCGATGCGGACTCGTGGGTGGTTGGGTGTGTGGGTGCAACGCGTAACATTGTACGGTGCACGGTTTGGCGGAGGCACGGTCAACCGCTGCGGAGCGGAGTCATGCTGTGCTTTCACAGGTAGGCTGCAATTGAACACATCGCACGCCGCGCCTGCGACTGGCCTTACCTGGCACCTGCCCCGACGTCCGCGCCTGCTCCCGCACGGCGCAGCTAGCCGCGGCTGCGGCGGCCTCCAGCGGCGTCGCAGGAGGAGGTGGGGGAGGCGGCTGCGCCGCAGGCGCTGCCGCAGTCTCCGCTGCCGGCGGCTGCTCCTGCGGCTCCTGCTGCCTGTGCGCCTCTACTGCTTCGCCAGCTGCACCGCTGCCGCCAGCCCCACCAGCGCCAGCGGCGCCACCACTAGCACCACCAGCACCACAAGCGCCGCCAGCAGCGGCGCCGGCCTGAGCGCGGAGGTCTGCGTCCCTCCTGCCACCGGCCTCCTGCAACAGCGTAACAATCGGACCAAGGCACAGCAGACACAACGGTCACGACAACGCTCAGCCAGTCAGTAGGGACACAGTTGGCGTAACTTCACAATCCCCCAAGCCATGATGTCTGATGTGCGGTCACGGGAGGCACCGGGCACCAGACACGAGCACCCATCCGGCCCAGCCAACACAGCAGTGCGCACGCACGCGCGCGCACACACACACGCACACGCGCACGCGCACGCGCACGCACACGCACACGCACACGCACACACCTGGGTCGCCGCCGCTTTGCCTTTGCGCGCCTGGCCGCCTCCACCGCCGCGCTCCTCCCGCTCCCTGTCTCGCTCCCTGTCACGCTCCTTGTCCCGCTCACGCTCACGAGAGCGGTGCTTCTCCCTGTCCCCGTCTTTGTTGCGGTCCCGGTCGCGCTCCCTGTCCCCGTCTTTGTTGCGGTCCCGGTCGCGCTCCCTGTCCTTGTCCTTCTCTCGATCACGATCACGCTCCCTGTCCCTGTCCCTGTCCCTGTCGCGTGCCCGCTCACGCTCGCGATCACGCTCGCGGTCGCGGTTTCGCGGCTGCTGCTCCTGTTCGCGTACGCGTTCGCCGTCCCGTTCGCGATCCCGCGTACGGTCCCTATCTCGGTCCTGGTCCCGCTCTGACCTTCCCCGGTCACGCTGCTTTTCCCGGTCCCGGTCACTTTCGCGACCTCGCTCGCGGTCCTTGTCGCGGCCAGCTGGCAGCGGCTGGTATTCATGCTGCTGTAACGGGTGGCTGGAGGGGTTATGCTGTTGCAGTTGCTTCTGCTTCTGCTGTGGCCTCCCGGCTACTGCCTCCCGCTCGCCCGCACTGGCGTCGTCCCGGCTGCCGCCACCTGCAGCACACAAGTGCAGTGTTGAGGACAGGCATGTTAGCTGCTGGCAATCAGCCTGCACCTAAAAGTTCACACGTGCACGCCGGTCTTTGAACTCCAGAGGCAGCACCATCTTCATCCCCATCCCGCACGCCGGGCACCCACGCCTTACAACGTAAAGTGTATAAGAGCGTGCCCCTGCGTATCCCCAACGTCGCGCCAGGTCGTTGCACGCGCGCACGCTCTCTCCTCACACGGGTCTCTGCTGTCATCCAAGTTCCGGTACACACATGTACGGTACCTGCTTTGTGGCGCTTCGGCGGCGGCGGCGCCCCCGACCCCGACTGCGTGCCGGAGCCGCTGCGCGTGGCCGTGGTGTGCGTGGACTCGTACTCCTCCTCCTCGCCCGCCTGGCCCCCGCCCCTCCCGCCTCCTCCTGCTTCTCCTCCGCGTCGAGGATGCGTGCCTACGTCGCGGTCCGAGCCATTCCCCTCCTCCGTACTGCTGTCGTCCAGGCCTTGCACCCGCCGCTGGCGCTGCTGCCCCTGCCCGTGCCCGCCGTGAGGCGGCGAGCGGCGCCGGTGCTCGCCGCCGCTGCGCCCGCCCTCGCCGTCTCGCTCCCGGTCCTGGCGGGAGCGCTTGCCCCCGCCCCCGCCGGCCCCCTCGGAGCGCGTCTCCTTGTCCCGCGGGTGGGGTGGGAGCCTGGAGTCGCTGCTGGGGTGCGGCGCTCCGCCGCGGCGGGAGGTGCGGGTTAGGCCGTTGAGCTCGCGATGCAGCTGCCGAACGAGGGCTTCGCTTTCAGGATCTATTTCCGCGGCCATACGGCGATACTAGGCAGTCGCCAGGGCACAAGCAGCACAGAACCCACAGTCAAGCAATGTAATTCCCGCGTTATTCTGCCAGCTACCAAGCCGAGCGCTACTAGCTAGCGTGTCTGTGGTACAACAGGTAGTTTCTATTGCCAGCGGTGCAGCCTCGGTGCTTGGCCACCATCGGGCTTCGCGCCATCGGGCTCGGCACGACCGTGTGCCTGCCCCTTTCCTTCGCCGTCAAGAAACCAAGTATTGACATTGTACCATCTCCTCACCCCACGACCAAACGCCTTATCCTCACTGTTGCTGCCCACTTGCGCAAAGAGAGTTTGCCACTGGCCATCTAACTTTCCTGCCACGGGGCTCCGGCCCGAGCTGCAGCAAGCATGTTTCTTTACTCGCTCACGCTCAGCCGGGCCTCTGGCATCCAGGTACGCGGCCAGGGGACGCTAGTTGCCGCCATTTCGTTGCATCTGGTTGCCTGTAAGCCTCCACCAGCGCATGCAGCTTGGTGTCTGACTTTTTTGGGCCTAAACACTGCTCATGGCGACCCCGGTGCGGTGCAGACGGCGGTCTATGGGAACTTCAGCGGGCCAAAGGCGCAGGAGGTCGTCGTTTCGCGTGGCAAAGTCCTGGAGCTGCTGCGTCCCAATGAAAATGGCAAAATGCAAACTGTGGTTGCCACTGAGGTCTTCGGACAAATTCGCTCGTTGGCGGCAGTTCGGCTCACTGGTTCCACCACAGACCACCTAGCTATCGGCTCAGACTCGGGGAGGATCGTGTTGATCAAGTTCAACAAGGACAAGAACGTGTGGGTCAAGGTTCACCAGGAGACATTCGGGAGATCGGGTTGCCGGCGCATCGTGCCGGGCCAGTTCCTGGCCGTCGACCCCAAGGGGCGTGCGTGTATGGTGGGGGCAGTGGAGAAGCAGAAGTTCGTGTACGTGCTGAACCGCGACGCGGCGGCCAACCTCACCATCTCCTCGCCACTCGAGGCGCACAAGTCACACCACATCACTTTCAGCATCTGTGGCATGGACTGCGGATTCGACAACCCCATCTTCGCCGCCATTGAGCTGGACTACTCGGAAGCGGACCAGGTGGGTGGAGGGGCGGGGCGGGGGAGGCTGGGTAGAGGGCAGGAAGGAGGGCAGGGCCGTGGCATCGGGTCAACGGATTGGTCAGCTGCTGGGATGGGCACGCGTGGTTTGCCTGAGATTCGCCCCGGGGTTGCCGTGCTCTCCGGGATAGCCCGGGGTATCTGCATGCCACTCGGGGCGGCTGCGCCGCGATGTTGTCACGTGGCGGGTCAGGTGGGGGGTCAGGTCGTGTGTGTCGGCGGGATGACAGTCCGTATCCTCACAGCCCCCCTCCCTCTTCCCGCCCCTCTCCCCCTCCCCCTCACTCGCCGTCTACCGCTTCCTTAACTAATCATGAATGTAATCCCCCTCACCCGCCTCCCCAGGACCCCACCGGCGAGGCTGCCAGCCTGGCCCAGAAGCACCTCACCTTTTACGAAATGGACCTGGGCCTGAACAACGTGGTGCGTCGCGTGGGCGTGGTGTGGGATGTGAGATGCCAGGCGTGGCACGCGTGATCTATGCAGGTGTCATAGTTGGCTGATGGCACGCCGCTGACTTGGCCGACGTCACATCCACGAGCAACGCTGACAAGCCACGTTACAGCAGCAAACCTCACAGCCCCGCACAACCCCCACCCGACCCGGGACTTGTTTGCCGGATTGCAACAAACCGCACCGCAAAAAGTCCCCTGCACCCGACACGCACCGCAGGTGCGCAAGTGGACAGAGCCGGTGGACAACGGCGCCAACCTGCTGATCGCGGTGCCGGGCGGTGCGGACGGGCCGGGCGGCGTGCTGGTGTGCGCGGAGAACTTCATCATCTACAAGAACCAGGTGAGGCGGGACGAGGGGCGGGATGAGGGGCAGGACGAGGGGCGGGTTGGGGGGCGGGTTGGGGGGCGGGTTGGGGGCGGGTTGGGGGCGGGTTGGGGGAGTGCGGGTTGAGGGGATGACGTGGGGGTGAGGGGTTGAACCGGGGGTGAGGGGTTGAGAGGCTTTCTGAGGGATGGTAGGGTGCCGGCATGGGACGTGGAGCACATGCAAAAGTCGGCGTGCCTGAGCATGGCGAGCCGGAGCCGCAGCAGCAGCGGCGGGCAGGGGCAGGGGCTAAGCAGGGGCAGGGGCTCAAGCTAGGAACATCAGCAGCAGCAAGCGCAAACGCTGGCACGGGCGGCGCGATGGCGGGGACGCCAGGACGGGTCCGGTGGCGCTGTGCGCCGAAGGGACGACATGGGCGGCTAAGCTCCGGTACACAGCACGCCGGGCCGTCTGCCGCCGCCGCAGCCGTCTCCTGATGCGCCTTGTGGCGTGGCCGGCTTGCGTCCCCGGCGTCGGCAGAATCGGCCGTGCACCGACACAGGCACTGGCAGCACCAGCAGCAGCAGCACCAGCACCAGCACCAGCAGCGGCAGCAGCGGTAGCTGGCGCGAGCGCCGGGCTGTGTGACCCGCGACCAGCCTGTGCCGGCCCCGTGGTGCCGCGGCGCCTCCGCGGTGGCGGTGGGCGCTGGAGCCAGCAGCACAGCGCAGCACAGCACAGCGCAGCATAGCGTGGGGCTGCTGTCTGGTGTGCTCCTGGTGCTCCTGGTGTGCCAGCGCCCGCGCAACCCAGATCGCACCGGCAGCAGCAGCTGGTTCACATAGGTCGAGGCGGAGCGGCGGGCAGCGCGACGGCGATGCCGGGGCAGTGCGCGGCGGGCAGGCAGGCAGGCGCGTCAGCAGCAGCAGCAGCAGCAGGGAGGCGAGGGGGAGGGGGAGGGGTCACCCGCGCGACTGGCGCCGGACTCGCGGCGGCAGTGGTGTACAGTGGTGCCGTGGGCTTGTGGAGCGCCGGATAAGGCCCCTGTGGCGGTGCTGGCGATGGTGGCGGTGGCCGCGGCGGGGTCGTGGCGGTGGCATGTCCGCCAGCCTGGCTGCTGACCACGGCCGTGCCGCGGCTGGCGCCGGAGGCAGGGCGCCTGCCCGGGCAGCAGTCAGGGCTCCCTCCAGGCTGAACCAGCAGGCAGACGACGCCGTCGGGATGCCGTGGGCGCCAGCAGGCAGACGGCGCCGGGCAGGCAGGGCGCCAAAGCGGCGGCGCCAGGGCGGCGGCGGTGGCTGCAGCGGGCACCACTGCAGGTGGTGCTAGCTGGGGCCTGGCTGGGCCACGCGGCGCAGTGTGTGTGTGGGGGGGGGAGCGGAGGACAGCGGACCCCAAGCCGGCCCCCGTGGCGCCGCCGGCTGCGGTGTGTGTTGCGGTGGCGTCGGCAGCTGACCCGGGCCGCCTGGGCACCGGCGCAGCGGTCGCAAGCCACTTGCGCCGCTGCTGCTGCGGCCGCCGCTGCCCCATTGCCGCAAGTGTGGGGTGTAGCAGCAACAGCCCGGGCCTCAACGTCGGCACCTGCGCATGCACAATTTCCCAGATCGCGGGACAGGGGCAGCGCTGGATCACAGACCCACATGCACCCTCCGTTCTTCCCCCTCTCTCCAACCAAACACATGAACACGCACGCACGCGCTCTTACTCGCACGCATACACCCACGCACGCATCCATCCGCCTACCCCCACCCACTGCAGGACCACGAGGAGGTGCGCGCCGTCATCCCGCGGCGCTCCGACCTGCCCGGCGACCGCGGCGTGCTGATCGTGAGCTACGCCACCCACAAGAAGAAGGCGTACAGCTTCTTCCTGGTGCAGGTGGGCTTGGGGAGCGCGGGCAGAGGGGGGAGGAGGAGGAGGAGGGTCCCAGATGGAGCATGCTGCGTGTGTGAAGCAGGAGCAGTGGGTAGATGGATGGGAAGGTGCTTTGGTCTGGTGGAGAATTGGAAAATCTGGTAGGCAATGCAAGGAAGCAGGACTTCCATCCTCCTCAGCATGATCATCTCGCTCCCCATTATACACCGCGCAGTCCGAGTACGGCGACATCTACAAGGTGACGCTCAGCTATGAGGGCGAGGCGGTGACGGAGGTCAAGGTCAAGTACTTTGACACCATCCCCGTCACCGCCTCCATTGCCGTGCTCAAGACCGGCTTCCTGTTCGCCGCGTCCGAGTACGGCAACCACGCGCTGTACCAGTTCGTGGTGCGTGCCGGGCCGCGTGTGCCCTGCGCCGGTTGGGGTTGGGGGGGTTGGGCGACTGGGGGCTTAGGGTCGGGGTTGGTTGGACTTTGACTTGCGGGGTTGGGGTTGAGGGTTGGGGTTTGGGTGTTGGGGCCGGGCGGCCGGTGGGATGGGCTGGCGGGTGCAGGGAATATGCGCTTAACGCGCGGCAACCTTTCATATTTCAGCAATCTTGCGCGACTTATGTTACGCTGAGCCACACCTCTTGCGCGACTCATGCTGAGCCACACCTTGCCAAATCGTCTACACGCAGGGCACGGGCGAGGACGACGACGACGTGGAGAGCAGCAGCGCGCAGCTGGTGGCCACGGAAGAGGGCTTCCAGCCCGTGTTCTTCGAGCCGCGGCCGCTCAAGAACCTGCTGCTGATTGACGAGATGGCCAGCCTCATGCCCATCACCGACATGAAGGTGCGGGGGCAGCGGGGCGGCGGGGGGAGGCAGGCGTTCATGGGGAACGAGTGATGGATTGACAAGTATGCAAGGGGGTGTTCGACGGCCGGCGGGCGGGGCTGCAATGCATGATTACAAACCCCAGCGAACCCTTCCTCACCTCCCCCCACCTCCCCAGGTGGCCAACCTGCTGGGCGAGGAGATCCCCCAGATCTACGCCCTGTGCGGCCGCGGCCCGCGCGCCTCCCTCTCCGTGCTGCGCCCCGGTCTCGCAGTCACCGAGCTGGCCGTGTCGCCGCTGCCCGGCGCCCCCACCGCCGTGTGGACCGTCCGGCGCGCCGCCAGCGACGAGTACGACGCCTACATCGTGGTCAGCTTCGCGAACGCCACGCTGGTGTTCAGCATCGGCGAGGAGGTGAAGGAGACCAATGAGAGCGGCTTCCTGGGCACGGTGCCGACGCTGCACACGCAGCTGCTGGCGGACAACTCCATGCTGCAGGTGCGGGGCTGGGGGGGAGGGGAGGGGGGAGATGGGGGGAAGGGGGAGGGGGAAGGGGCGTGGCGTGTGTGTTTTGGGGGGGGGGGGCGGGCACGGCTTGCAGGTTCCAGGTTGCACGGGGCGGAGGGGTGAAGCACGCGGGGCAGGCCAGCTGGGCATATGGCGGATATGGCCACGGAGAGCAGGACGATGATGCGTTAGTTCTACACACGAGATTTCTGTCCGAGCGCTTGCGCTCTGCGGACAACGTAACCTAATTGAGTCCTCCGCCGACCACACAAGGAGGGGCGTTGGCTGCATATCACGTACTGCGCAACTGCTGCACTCAGGGGAAGGTTTTCTTTGTAGGAGGGGCCGGGGACCAGTTTGGGCGGGCATACACGGACGATGATGCTTTTAGTTCTACACACGAGATTTCTGTCCGAGCCTTCGGGCCCTGCGGACACCGAAACCTAATTGAG
Source organism: Chlamydomonas reinhardtii (assembly GCF_000002595.2). Lineage (NCBI taxonomy): Eukaryota > Viridiplantae > Chlorophyta > Chlorophyceae > Chlamydomonadales > Chlamydomonadaceae > Chlamydomonas > Chlamydomonas reinhardtii. The sequence continues at coordinate 2,596,546 of NC_057011.1, forward strand.
TCCGACGGTACCATCAAATGCACCAAGCTGCTACAACTTAGCATACAGTGCATGGGGGCGGAGACGGTGATGCTTTTAGTTCTACACACGAGATTTCTGTCCGAGCGCTTGCGCACTGCGGACAACAAACCCTTCTGAGTCTCCTGCCCACTGCTCAAGCCGCTTCCCTTCCCGGGCACCACATTGCCTCGCACCACAGATCGCGACCACTCCATGCTTGTCCACATCCAATCCCTCCACCACCACAGCCTCCATCCACCACCCACCATTCAATAAACCCGCTTCCTCTCCTCCTCCTCCTCCCCCTCCTCCCCCTCCCTCCTCCTCCTCCTGCCTCCTCCTCCTCCTCCTGCCTCCTCCTACCGCAGGTGTACCCGGGCGGGCTGCGCCACATCCGGCCCGACCGCCGCATCAACGAGTGGAAGGTGCCGGGGCGGCGCGTCATCAAGGCCGCCGCCTCAAACGACAAGCAGGTGGCCATCGCGCTGCAGGGCGGCGAGGTGACGCTGTTCGAGCTGGAGCTGGGGACAGGTGGGCGGTTAGGGGGCGGGGGGGGGCCGGTTGGGCGGGGATTTGCGGGCGGTTGGGCGGGGGATTGGAGCGGGGGCCGCATGGGGGCGGGGGCGGTTGGGCGGGGGCCGGCAGCGTGGGCGGAGCGGGGGGCACTAGGGCGCGTGGCGTGTGCCATACCTGCAGGAATGCTGCGCTGATGCCTGATATTTCCCCTCTTTCTTCCTCACCTCTTATCTCTCTCCATACAACCACCCAACCAACCGCCCCCTCCCTTTCTCACCTCAGGCCTGCTGGTGGAGGCTGAGAAGCGCGACCTGGCCGAGGACGTGTCGTGTCTGGAGCTGCCGCCCGTGCCGGAGGGGCTGCAGCGCGCGGCGTTCCTGGCGGTGAGGAGGGAGGCAGGGAGGAGGGAGGGAAGGGAGGAGGGAGGAATTGGGAGGGAAGGGAGGAGGGAGGAGGGGGGTTGTAGAAGGGAGAGGAAAGGGGAGGAGCTGGCGGACGTCAGGCGTGTCATGAGCGGCGGGGCATGTGTTTGGCGATGTGGGGATGACGGAGGCTGTGGGCGTGCAGTTGCGTCGCCAATGGCTGTACTGCCATTTGTCCTTTTGTACTGCATGACACAGCTTCCACACGTGCGCGTGTGTGTGCCTGCAGGTGGGCACGTACGACCAGACGGTGCGCATCCTGTCCACAGACCCGGGGGCGGGGCTCAAGAACCTGGCGGTGCAGGTGAGGGGGGAGGCCGTGTGGGCAGGAAGGAAAGGATTGGGGATGGGGTTGGTTTGGAGCTGGGGTTGCGGTCAACCACAGCGGCAGCAGCGGCAGCAACGGCAGCCTGAACCCCTCCTAAACCCCTCCACCCCACCACCTGGCTACGCCTTCACTTCTTAGCTAATCATGAATGTAACCACCTCCTCCCCCGCTTTTCCATACATCCTTGCAATCCCTTCACGCAGGCTCTCAACTCCGTGCCGGAGTCGCTGCTGATGCTGTACAACGTGGGCCCGGGCGCGGAGCGGGCCAGCGAGGGCGGGCTGTTCGTGCACGTGGGGCTGCAGAACGGGGTGCTCATCCGGGCAGAGGTGAGAGGGGCGCTGGACAGGGGTAGGGGGGGAGGGGGCAAGGGGGGAGGGAAGGGAAGGGAGGGGAGGGACAGGGGAGGGGAGCGGGGACGGACTCCGCGTCTCACTGCTCCACACCTCCTGTCTATGACCCTGCCCCATCGTACCCTCAACCCCCACCCTAAACCCCCACCTGTTGCCACGACCTGTCAACACCATCTCGTCTTGATCAATCATGAATGTAACCCCCGCTCCCCCCGGCTGCAGGTGGACCGGGTGTCGGGCCAGCTGTCCGACAGCCGCACGCGCTTCCTGGGCACGCGCGCGCCCAAGCTGTTCGCCGCCACCATCCGCGGCGTGCGCTGCATGCTGGCGCTGTCGTCGCGGCCCTGGCTGGGCTACAGCGACCAGGTAGGGGGGCAGGGGGGGAGGGAGGGAGGGCGGAAGGAGGGATGGGGGAGGGGAAGGGGGAGGGGAGTGGGAGGAAGCGGGCGGGAGGGGGGATCAGTGTTCCAACCCCAACCCAGCCAGCATCTAGGACGGGGGGCATGAGTGGGGTTTTGCGTAGGGGTGTCTTGGCGTGTGAATCCGGAAATGGAGCGGCGTGGATAGGGCGTAGCGTGGGGTGAGCACAGTGCAAGTTTATGCTGGGTTGTGTGCTGGCCGTAACTTGCCGAACCACATCCCCCATGCACCTCCACACAGGGACGGTTCAACCTGTCGCCGCTGTCTTACGACGCACTGGACTACGCCTCGGGTGGGTGGCAGTCGGCGGATGGTAGCGGGTGGGCCCCCTAGGTGTGACGTCATGTGTTTGAGGGGGGCGGGGGAGAAAGCTGGCGGGGAAAGGAGGGCGGGCACAGGAGGCGGGCGTGCGAGGCGGGGGCGGCTCCCATGCGCCCATGCCCAACTTGTAGCTGGAGCCAGGGAGGGAGCCGCGGTCACACGGACAAGGGGTTTGAGCGGCATGTGGAGGCTTGGCGGGTTGTTTACGGAGGGGTACGAGGGGCATGTGGCCACTTGTGTTTGCCCACTGCCGCCGCACCGCACAACGACCGCTGACGCCGCCACGCACACATACACACAGGCTTCGCCAGCGACCAGTGCCCCGAGGGCTTTGTGGCGGTGGTGAAGAGCACACTGCGCATCCTGGCGGTGGAGAACGTGGGCGACGCATTCAACACGCAGGTAGGCGGGGGGCAAGGATATGTGTTTGTGTATGGAAACAGCAAGCGAGGGACCGGGCGTGACTCTTGCGTCCCCCAAGACATATATGGTCTTTTCATGTCTCCCGACTCCCGCTATCACTCGACCCTATCGCTTGTCAGCCCTAGTCATCAGTGACTTCGAGTGTAATTATTCCTCTCCCTATCGCTCGACCCTATGACCCGCGCTATCAATTTCACACACGCTGTGCCCCTCACCCTCGCCCTCCTCCCCCATTGCAACCCCGCCCACCCCCCCCAGGCCTGCCGCCTGCGCTACACGCCCCGCAAGCTGCTGATCCAGCCCGAGGCGCGGCTGCTCATCATCGCCGAGGCCGACCACGCCGCCGTGCCGCTGGCGGAGCGCGAGGACCTGCAGGTGGCGCGGGCGCGGGGGCGCGGGGTTGCTGGAGTGGGGGTGCAGGAGTGGGGGTGCAGGAGTGGGGGTGCAGGAGTGGGGGTGCAGGAGTAGGGGTGCAGGAGTGGGGTTGCAGGAGTGGGGGTGCAGGAGTGGGGGTGCAGGAGTGGGGGTGCAGGAGTAGGGGTGCAGGAGTGGGGGTGCAGGAGGGGGCGTCATGGACTTGCATGGGGACATTAGGCTGCCTGGGTTGCACGTGCACGGCGGCCTGCCTGGCCTCCCTCTCCTTACCTTGCTCCCTCACCCTCACCCTCACCCTCATCACCCCACGTCACACCACCTCACACCACCTCACACCTCTCCCCTCACACCACCTCACACCTCACACCTCTCCCCTCACACCACCTCACACCTCTCCCCTCACACCACCTCACACCTCTCCCCTCACACCACCTCACACCTCTCCCCTCTCCTCACCCCACAGGCTCGGCTGGCTGCCCTGGCTGAGGAGCAGGGCGGCGCGCCGGTGCAGGGCGTGGAGTTCAACGACGAGCTGGCGGCGCTGGAGGAGCAGTTCGGGCCGCCCAAGGGCGCGGCGGGGCAGTGGGCGGGCTGCCTGCGCATTGTGGAGCCGTCCAGCCTCAGCACCGTGTTCGTGACCGAGGTGGGGGGAGGAGGGGAAGGGAGGGAGGAGCGGGGGGGAGGGGAGCGGAGGGAAGGGGAGGGAAGGGGAGGGAAGGGGAGGGGAGGGGAGGGGAGGGGAGGGGAGGGGAGGGGAGCGGGAGGGGAGGGGAGGGGAGGGGAGGGAGGGGAGGGGAGGGTTGTAGATACCAGCCCAAACTCAACCAAAGAAAGCCGAGCCAGCGGAGTGCAGGCAGAGGCCACAGTTGCGAGTGTTCCAGTATGGACAGCAGGGAGGGCAGCGGGGCGGCAGCCCCCGGTGGGTGGCTGCACGCAAGTCGGCAGCGTTGGCAGCCTTCCTGCCCATGTGTACCTGCTGTTCCACTCCTCTCCCCTAACTGCGCAACACCACCTCCCCGCGACGACTTCGCTTCTTTCTTATTAATCATGATTATAACCCCCTCTTCCCCTTTGTCTACCACTTCCTCAAGTAATCATGCATGTAACCCACCCCCTTCCACCCCAGATGGACAACAACGAGGCGCTGGTGTCCATGTGTCTGGCGGAGCTGCGCATGCCCGGCGGCATGGGCGCCGGGCCCACGGGCATGGAGACGGTGCTGCTAGTGGGCACCGCCCGGGGGCTGCGCTACATGCCCACGGACTGCGAGGGTGAGGAGGAGGGGGAGGGGGAGGGAGGGAGGCCACCGTAATGTAGGGTAAGGTGTGCTTGGGAGAGCGCCCATGTCCCCATGTTTTCCTTGTCACCTCTCAACCTCTTCCTCAGCCGCTGCCTCCCCCTTTCGCTGTACCCGGGCCTCCACTTCTTCACTTAGTTGACTTTTTGTCATCGTCCCCCTCACTCGCGCAACGCCTGATGCTTCACTTGCTGTCCCCGGATTCCCCTACTTGTATCCTGTTTCCCATGCCGTAACCTTGCAACCCTCACCCCTCGCTCGCGCTGCCTCAGCCGCCTACATCCGCGTGTACCGGCTGGGCGACGGCGGCCGGCGGCTGGACCTGCTGCACAAGACGCAGGTGGGCAGACGGGGGGCCGGTGGGCGGGGGTGGTGGATAAGGCCAGATGCCGGGCGTTAGCGGGCATAGCAAGACGTATACACCACCACCGCCGAACACAAACCCACTCACGCGCATACTCGCTCACACGTCCGTGGCCACATACTCAGACACAAACACACACACGCACACACACACACACCGCAGCAGGTATGCGAGGTAACTTCAGGTAACATCCGTAAACCGTCGCTTTGCTGCATCGCATACACTGTCTTTGCGCAACGTTTTCCTTGTGCTCTTTAACACACACACACACTCTCTCTCTCTCTCTCTCTCTCTTGGGCGGGCTTCGTTTTGTTGTTTTCTTAACGCACAGTCCCCCTGCCTCCCTGTTTCTCCGACCTCAGGTGGACGGCGGCGTGCCTGGCGCGCTGGCTGGCTTCAAGGGGCGGCTGCTGGCGGGCGTGGGGCCCACCCTGCGACTGTACGACATGGGCAAGAAGAAGATGCTGCGCAAGTGCGAGTACAACAGGTGAGGAGAAGAGGAGGAGAGTGAGCGGGAGCGGACTCCTCAGTCTCCCTCGCATACTCGCCCGCATGTCCCCACCTCGCCGCTCGCTCATGCACATCACTCAAGCATCGCCCCACACTGCTTCCCCCTCGCGCACAGGCTGCCGCACCAGATCATGAACATCACGGTGCAGGGGCCGCGCATCCACGTGGGCGACGCGCAGGTGGGTTGGGGGCGTGTGTGTGTGTGTGTGTGTGTGTGTTTGTGTGTCGGGGCGGGGCGGGGGGGGGGGTAGCCATCCATGGGATGGTGTGTATCAAATATGAAGTGAAGTGCCGACGTCCAGAGGTACAGCGGGCACACGCGACGCATTCCATACCGTTGTTTCGCCAGCGGCAGGCTGCTGGTTCCCCCGTGTTTCCGTGGCGGCTAACGCTAAAATACTAAGTTCCTATTGAAAGCAAGTAGTCTGGAGTAGTAGTGGTGATAAGTAAGGCTCGTTGGTAAAGAAGCTGAGTGGGGGGGGCTAATCGCAATGAAAAGCCCGTCGCGCGACTCAAGAAGCCTTCCACGGCTTCGCAAAGTTATCCTGTTCACGATGTAAACAATAACATTACCCTTGCAGACCAACATTTTCTTGCATGTGTTTTTTTATCGCCCTTACTTCCGCTCGTCACAGGAGTCGGTGCACATGATGCGCTACAAGAAGGCCGACAACGCCTTTTACATCTTTGCCGACGACGTGGCGCCGCGCTACCTGTCGGCGCTGCTGCCGCTGGACTACGACACCATTGCCACCGGCGACAAGTTCGGCAACCTGGTCATCCTGCGGCTGCCGCAGGAGGCCTCGCAGCAGGTGGGGGAGGTGGCGGGGGGTGGCTGGGGCTGGTCGTGTGTGTATGTGTCGGTGATGGGCGGAGAGCTGTTTTTGGTGTCGGCGAGTGATGGCAGCGTTGTGATGGTCCCCTGTATGCTTGCTTTGTTGATTGCTTGCCGGCTTCTGGTGCTGCTGATGCGCCCCATGGTCTCGTTTACCGCCAACCCAACGTTTTCATTTGCTTATCACCACCACCACCGCCGCCAACGCCACCACATTGCGCCGCCACCTCCGCCTCCTATTGCACAGGTTGAGGACGACCCCACGGGCGGCAAGATGGCGGCGGCTAGCGGCAAACTCAACGGCGCGCCGCACAAGCTGGAGGAGGTGAGGGGGAGGAGGAGCAGGCGGGGGAGGGAGGGAGGGGGAAGGGGGGGTTGTAAATACCAGCCCGAGTTCAACCAAAGCAAGCCAAACTAGCGGAGCACAGGCAGAGGGGGTGGGCGGGGTGATGCGGCCTAGCGCAAGACCATGTGTGACACACGACAGCGCACTGTCTCACAAACTCCACACAGTAAGCACTCCTGCTCTGCACACGCCCCACCTGCAACCCTCCCCCACACACAGCTGGTCAAGTTCCACGTGGGCGACACCATCACGGCGCTGCAGCGGGCGGAGATGCAGGCGGGAGGCCAGGAGGTGGGTGGGTGGTTGTGTTTGGTGTTGGGGGGAAGGGTTCGCGCAGAGGAGGGGGCTGGACTGGAGCCTGCAGATTGCGGCGGCCTCATGGGACCTCAGGGGTGCAGGCTTGCGGGGCGGGCGGGTCCTGCGGACGTAACCGCCGCTCTGCCGGCGGCTCTGTCCCCTTGCACGACCCACTATCAGAGTGGTGCACACATCCGTGCCTGGTGCATGGTGCGCCTCTTCACCCCATCCCACTGCTTTCCCGTCTAACCCCTACTCCCGTTGCTCCTCCTGCTGCTTTCCATCCCCCTGTCGCCCAGGTGCTGGTGTACTCTACGGTGATGGGCGCCATTGGTGTGGTGTACCCCTTCACCAGCCGCGAGGACGTGGACTTCTTCTCCCACCTGGAAATGCACCTGCGCCAGGAGAACCCGCCGCTGGCGGGGCGCGACCACCTGGCCTACAGGTGGGATTGGGGGCTGCGTGGCGTGTGTGTTTTGTGGGGTAGGGAGGAGGCGGGAGACGTCACTGACAGGGCGTGACCACCTGGCCTACAGGTGCGGGAGAAGGAGCAGTGCGAAGTTTGGCGTGTGTTCGTGCGCGTGTCTGTGTGGCGCTTTGGCGACATGTGCACCCAATCCATACGCCTCCCCGTATTATTGCTTGCAACTAACGCCTCTGCCTGTACTGCGCTAGTTTATACGGTTTGGTCTACCGTAGTATGAGCTGGTATTTACCACCCCTCCCCCACGCCCCCCTCCGCAGGTCCGCCTACTTCCCGGTGCGCAACTGTGTAGACGGCGACCTGTGCAGCCAGTACGCCTCGGTGAGTGGGGGCGGGTGGGCGAGCGGGTCCGTGTGTGGGCGGGGGTGAGGGGGTGGGCGTGTGTAGGTGGGTGAAACTGTGTTAGGAAAGGGATAACAGAACGTGTGCGCACCGCATGCCGGGGAGGGAAGGGCGTCAGAGGTCGAACGGAAGGAGGATTGCGGTATGGAAGGAATGGTTGGCGCAAACGGCGGGAATGGCCATGAGGGTGAGAAGAACAAGAGGGCTGCCCAATTCACACAGCTGCGCGTAAAGGCATGTGAGTCGTAGACGCAACAGAACCGTTATGGACGATGATGCTTTTAGTTCTACACACGAGATTTCTGTCCGAGCGCTTGCGCTCTGCGGACAATAACCTAATTGAGTCCTCTGAGCCGACCGCACAACGAGGGGCGTTTGCTGCATATCACGCACTGCACAACTACTGCACTCAGGGGAGGGTGTGCGCTAATCATGAGGGGCCGGGGACCAGCTTGGGTGGGCATACACGGACGATGATGCTTTTAGTTCTACACACGAGATTTCTGTCCGAGCCTTCGGGCCCTGCGGACACCGAAACCTAATTGAGTCCTGTGTTCGCTTGGCGTGGGATGTCGTCCGTCCGCTGTTTGAGCACACGCATACACTGTTTAATGCTTAGACACTTTCAGCACCGTGCACACTGCACCAACCACACATAACACGGACGGTGATGCTTTAGTTCTACACACGAGATTTCTGTCCGAACCTTCGGGCCCTGCGGACAACGTAACCTAATTGAGTCCAACGGTGCCATCAAGTGCACCAAGCTGCTACAACTGAGCATACATTGCATGGAAAGGAGACGGTGATGCTTTTAGTTCTACACACGAGATTTCTGTCCGAGCCTTCAGGCCGTGCGGACAACAAATCCTTTTGAGTCTCCCGACTCCGTTCATCCTCCCCACCATTCACGGGCGGCTTCCATGCCGCCCGGCCTCGCCTCCACAATCAACCACGGCTCCTCCAGCTTTACCAACATCCACACCTCGTGCTCACGAAGCATAGATTGCCACCATCGCACCACTCGCTTTCAAACGCCTTTCCTAACTCGGCACGCCTTTTCCCGATCTCGTTCTTGCATTCCCACCTCTTTATCTTGCAGATCCCCATGAAGAAGCAGCAGATGATTGCGGAGGCCATGGACCGCACCACAGGCGAGATGCTGAAGAAGCTGGAGGACATCCGCAACAAGATCTTGTAGAGGCTTGCAACTGGTTTACGGTATAGAACTAGTGCGAGGATCTTGGGGTGGCGCTTTTTGCGGATGTGGCGGGACATGAGCATGGTGTGTTGTGAAGGCCAGCAGCGTCCTGGACGCAGCGCAGGTGCTGCTGCGGCTCTGGGGCGCCGGCTGCCGGGGTGGGGGTGGCGGCGGTTGCAACGTGGCGGCGTGGCCAAATGCCGTACGGCATACAACCAAAACAAGCCAACGAATGAGAAATGCAAGCTGACAAATGTGCATAAAGCTGACAATGGCACGTTTTAGACCACATACAGGCTAGAGCATTTGCCTGTGTTTTATTCGGACTGTACCTTTTGAGCGAACTGTTCCACAGCTGACCACGACTGACTGTGGTGACGTAATGTGTTGGGTGTGTGCGCGTGTGTGCCAACGGGTGGGCGCCTGCGATCCTGAGTGGCAGCGACATCACAGGTGGGCGAGATTTAGTTGACTGTATCAGGGTTGCGAGGACAGCGGATTCGCTGCTGAGGGATGATGCGCATGGAAAGATTGCTTTGGTGGTGACAAGAGGGACCTGCTGACGCAGTTACTGAACCGCGAAAAAGGGCAAGTTTGGGCGGTGGTGGTTGAAGGTTTCTAGCCCGCGGCTGTGAGGCTGGGTTGGCGGCGTGGCGCGGGCGTGAGTGCTGGGCAGTCAGCGGGCTGCCGTGTCCTTGTGCAGGAGCGGCGGGGGCGGGGCAGGTTGCCAGGGGCGGGGCCTTGCGCCAGCGTTGGCATATGGCCGGGGCATGGCCCCATGGCCGCCCTCTGTGTAGAATGCGTGTTGCCGTTGCACTGCGGGCTCCATACACCACAACTCCAGACGGCACAGCTACGAAGTACACAGCTCGTCGGCTCGTCCTCGCCTACCGCCAGCCCCATGTGCGTTACCAGCACCCCTCTCGCGACACTCCCTCGGTCCGTTGGGAGCGCGACGCAGCCTTACATCAAACTATCGTCAATCACGGTTCCCCCATTACAACCCGTGGTTGGTCCCCTTCCGGCAGGAGCGCTGCGCCTCTGCTGCGCGCGTGTACCGTCATGCGCGTCAGCAAAACATCGACACAACCTGCCAGCTACCGTCGGTACAGTAACAGCGCGCGAACGACGCACCAATGCCTTGTCCCTTCTTGCTACGCATTTATGTGGGCACGGGTGGGAGCCACACACATCGGGACTACGCTTTCCTGCCCCTTGCCATGTTCCATCACGAGCGCGTGTACCGTTGTGGTGTGTGCGATGGGACAGGATATAGGCAGGTTGGCGAGGTCCCGTAGGGTGCAGCTGACGCTGTTGCGGTGTGTGTGCCTGGTGCTATCGCCTGGCCGGGCGCCCGAGGCCCCGAGCATGAGAAATGCGCATCAGCAAACGACCAGCTCGCCAGCAAGTCAGCAATCCCCCGGTACAGTAACTCTGGCGTTATACCAGCCACGCAATGATGCCTTGACACCTGCGATTGAGTGTTGTGGTCTGCACGCTACGGGACTACGCCAACCTGCCCCTTACCCTGTCCCATCGCCTCCACACACCGTGTGTGTCCTGTGTGCACGGCAGGGCGCGGCTTAGACCGTTGCACCTTGCCGCCCGACGTCTTCCGCTTGCGTGGACAGGAGGGCGCTCCACGCCTCCACAGCCCATAAAGAAAGGGCCCCGCAGCAGGGGTCGTATCTTGTTTTCGGGGTATTGTCTTGTTCGGGTGGCCGCCGTCTTTTGTCTGGGCACATGGCGGTTTGGGGGCTTCTCCATAGGAAATCGGACAAAACCCGCCCCAAACCCGGGCCAACAAAGTCTCGCCCCAGACATTAACCCCCGGAAGGAATGTCTAGGAAAGGCCCAAATGGCCGATTAATGTCTGGAGACATCAAGATAGGAGCCCTGCCCCGCAGGCTGCGGCCACTTGGGTGGCTTGGCGCCCTGGCGGCATAGCTGCCGCTCGCTGGCTGCGGCCGCCAGGGTTAGACGTCATTGGTGCCTTGTTGGCAGCGGGCTGTGGCCTGTGGGCAGCTGTCCAGACAGCGACACAGCGGAGGCGACAGCACTGCCCAGCTGCCCTGCCCGCCGTGCCCCGGTGCCCAGGAATGCACTGTGCGCAGCTGCGCGGTAGCTAGGGCAGTCCATTCGCCAGTGGGGCTAAGTGACCAGGCTGATGATGCACAGAAGTTAAGCGCAGAAGCCAAGGCCTCGCATCCCAAGGTGTGTCGCCGTATGCTGTTACGCCTGCAATAGCTTGAGGCTGCGCCCTCAGGCGAAGCCGGAAGCCCTTGCTCGAGGCCTCCAGCGTACCGTAGTTGCCTTTGTTCGTGTAGTGCGAGCGGCAGAGACGGCTCTGCAGCGCTGCCACCGGGGGCGCCGATATGAATGTAGGCCCAAACGGCTGATGGCGCCGACCGCCACAGCGCACCACGCACATCACCCTTGGCGCGTGGCAAACCCTGAAACCACGAAGGGGATTCATGGAACCCCATGGCAAGTTGACACCACGACGCGGACAAGTCGGTTATGCTTCCCTCCGTGGCACCAACACTGCACGCCCTAGAACTTTGCCCTGGAACGTTCCAGCGCGCACGCCGACCGCTGATGACACGCTTGCAGCCGGCGGTGACTGCGCGATTGACCAATTGCGAATGCATGGGCCACCGCAGTTGTGAAGTACTTTATAACATACAAACAATCAAGTCACCAAAGGCGACTACGCGAGACGCACGACTGCGCGCCGCAAAAGGACAAATCAATCGACCAACGCGCTCGTGTCTACATTGCCGTTGAGTAACTCATTGATACTACCAACGCCTGCATATCAACTATATCAATCAAAATGGCGCCGCTAGCACCAGGGTCTCTTGAGGCCGTCAAAATCGACCTCTCGCACCAGGAAATGGACCGCCTGGTGACAGAGCTAGAGAACATCTGGCAGATGTTCACGGTCAACGACGATGGGCCAAGCGGCATTGAATGGCTGCCCGTGGCCGGAATCGCGAATGCGCTTCGCGAGGACCTGGGCTATGAGGATATGGACGAGTGAGCGCTAATACGCATCGCAGTATCAGCAATCCCAGTGGCGATGGGGGTAGCAGGAAGGCACTCCTGCAAGCCGGGGTGGCCCAGGGGAAGGTGTCCAGGCCGCAGGGTTTCGCGTGCCACCTTGCTGAAGACGGGTTGCCAAGCAACTGTGTGTCGCCGGACATCAGCCCGCGACCATGCGACATGCGGCTTCGTTGATGTGTCACAGGTTTGAGGACGCGCTGGGCGGCACCTTTGCGGACTTCCTGGATAAACTGCCGCGCGTGGTGAAGCGCGAGCAGGAGGGCCGTTGGTACTTCCAGGTGGGTGGGTGAGCAAGCGGTGGCGTGTGTGTCAGGAAGGCAAAAGGGAAAGGGTCGACACAGGCGGCGTACGTACCGGTATGTGTGTGCGTGTGTGCATATGTGTGTGTAATGGTCAACGTGTGACAGCCTTGTTTGCAACATGGGCTAGCAGTGAAGCCACTGCTTTCAACGGACTGGCCATGGCCTGGTGCAAGGCCGGCATTGGGCTGCGGGCATGGGTCGGGGGGCCCACGCGATATCAGCCTGTACCGGGCTCACTCAGGGGCAGTGAAGGTTGCACGATGGCCAGGCAAGGCCTCTGAGCAGTGGCCATCTGGCCCGAGCACTTGAAGATTCTGCCATCTGGGATTGCTTGCGGGGCGCATCGTAGGTCCGGCCTTCGGTGGAGTGTTCGATACGCCGGCCCAATCGATGTGTTCGAATCAGCGCGGGTTCAGGCGCCGCATGCGCACGCTGCCAACCCTACACCTCCAAACCTTCCCGACGCCCACATTCACGCAGATTACGCCGGAGCCGCCGCAGAGCGAGTGGAAGCCGGTGCGCATGACGCTGACCATCCAGAACCGTCAGGACCTGTGGCGCGTGTGCCTCAAGTCGCCGCACGCGCGCGTCGAGATCCCCGAGCTGGAGTTTGAGATCTCCGTTGATGGTGAGGCCGGCCTGGTGGCTGATAGTTAGTTGGTCTGGTGGATGGTATGACAGTAGGTGGTTGGTTGGTTGGTTGGTTACACGGGGGCAACGACGGTTGCAACCGCTACCTGAGCTTTGGCGGCTTGGGGCAGAGGGATGAAAGAAGTGGTGGTCGGCGTGTGGGCAGCAGAGGAAGAGGGAAACAGGGGAGGGAGGAAATTACGTAGGGCGGACTGCGGGGATGTAAAACCTGTGGTGGGCCAAGGGACTGTGGGGCCGCCCTGGAAGCTTCAGTATGCCGGCCACTTCCCGTCGTCTGATTCCCTGCGTCCCGGCCCCTCATCACAATGTCCGTCCTCTTCCCGCTCGCAGGCAAGAAGCACATTGACTCCATCTACAACCACATCGCGCAGGTCAGTGGCCGGGCAGGTTGCTGGCTGAGTCGGGGCCCGCCTGCTGCACCTGCGGGCGTGCTGCCTACATCATTTACACACCCCTGCCTCTATTTCCTCCCAACGCCTGCTCACCCCTTACCCCGTGATGGAACTTGCTCGTTGGGCTCGGGCACACAACCGCCTTTTCTCTGCTCATGCTCTGCTCCTCCAGTTTGGGTGTTCCCCTCCCCACTCCCCACCCACTCACCTCCCCACTCCACGTCTCCCACATCCCCCCCTGCCTCCCCCCGCACCCCGCCTCCCCTCACTCCACTCTGCCCGCCCCGCCTCCCGCCCCACCCCACCCTGCAGGCCATCTTCAACCTGGGCAACTACGTGAGCAGCACGCGCAACTCCATGCCGCCTGACACCGCGGCCAAGATCATGGAGACGGTGGAGCAGCTCAACATCCTGCTGGACGTGGAGAAGCCCTGGACGTGGATCGTGCACGACCCCAGCGGCATCAGCGAGTTCAAGCCGGCGGACGGCGTGCTGGTGGACGAGTTGTGAGCCAGGCGTGATGGTGGCGACTTCATACGGTGGCGAGTGGCGTGTGTATGCATGCGTATGTGTGTGTGTGTGTGTGTGTGTGTGTGTGTGTGTGTGTGTGTGTGTGTGTGTGTGTGTGTTGTGCTGTGGGTAGGCACGATGTTGTGAGCGGCCTGGAAGTGTGACAGGCGGTGTGGCGGGTGGTGTGTGTGGGGTGGGGGGCGTGCATGGTGCTGCGGTGGGGCTGAGCTGGCGGGCTGAGTAAGGAGGTGGGGAGCTGAGGCTGGGGTAGGGGTGGGGGTGGAGCACGGCGCAGCGACCGCGCTTTGGCGCTGACATACGGGTCTGAGAGTAACAGAGAGGGCAGAGAGCGAAACGGAGCGCAAAGTGCGTGTCTGAGAGTGAGAGCGAGACTGCGAGAGAGCGAGGGAAAGGCGTGCGCGCGCGTGCGCGAGTGCTGGACTGCTGGAGGGGTGCACGGGGCAGGAGGTGAACACGACAATGGGGCACGCCAGGGCATCTGGCGTCAGGCATTTGTCATGTGACCATATGGGTTCACGGATGCCTCGTGGCCTCATGGTGCTGACGGCGAGGCACAAGGAACTTGTAACTTACCGCACTGTCAGTGCATTTGCGCTCCCCATCACTCGATCCTGACAGCCGGATAGGCCTGATATCATCCAGGGCCAAGATGCCACGTGTCATTCATGCCCTGTGCTTGTCGTCGGCGCCAACAGGGCGATGGGCAGTTGGCGCGTCGGCGTCATCTGCTGCAGAGCGTTTCCGGACTTAAACCCAGCAACAGGTGTTGTGCGCGTAGGGCAACCAAGGCCACGGGGCCGCCGCCCGTACACGTCTTTCAGTAGAGTGTCCAAGGTCACAAGGTCACCCAACAGGTGCACTCGGCAGTGGCGAAACCCACAGGCGTCCAAGGTGAAGGGCACGCATGTCCAAGCCCACGTTGGCGTCCAAGTGTGTCCAGCAGCCACCGCTTCAGACTCAGTGATTTCAATGGCCCCAGCCCCGTCCTACGGTAGTAACGTGAACACGCGCCCCGTCCTATAGTAGCGTCAACTGGTCATACATCCGAGCTCGTCTAACAGTCAGCACAAAAGGGAGAATGAAATGCAGTTCCGTGAGTCACACCATGAATAGTCTGCCGCCTCTGGGCACCCTGGCGCCATACGACACGCATCGCCACTGATTCCTTCTCGCACCCCGGCGTCGGCCGCAGCTTACAATATGCCTGACCGTCAAGTGCCGCCACGCACGCACCGTACCGCCGCTGCCCTCGCAGCACCCGCTCCCTTATCGTACCTTTCCACATCGACACGTCATCCATCGCATCTGAAACCATAGCGCCGTACCCTACCGCACACAGCCCGGCTTCCTCCCAGTGCCACACAGCGCTGAGAGGTCGCGTTGCTGCATCGCATACACTGTCTCTGCGCTGTTTCCTTGTGCTCTTGCTAATCAGAGGTCCTGCAGCAGCGAGGCCAGCTGTCGCATCTTCACCACGCTGCTCGCCTTCTGCCGCTCCACCGCCTCCAGCAGCGCCCGCATCTCGCCCTCCACCTCGCCCACCCGCGCCGCCAGCCGCGCCGCCTCCGCGCCCCGCGCCGCCGCCGCCTCGCCCGCCTCCGCCGCGGCCCGCCGCGCCTCCGTCAGCTGCACCGCCGCGTCCTCCAACTGCCCCCGCGCGTGCTCCAGCTCCCGAGCTAGGCGGTCGTGTCGGACCGCCGCCTCGGCGGCGCGTGCCTCGGCGGCGGCGGCCGCCTCCGCCGCCGTGGCGGCGTCGGCACGCGCAGCGTCTCGCTCCTCCCGGATCCGCTGCTCGCGCTTCTCGAAGAGGCCTGTGGTGATGCGAGGGCGATGGGGAGCAGGACGGCGGTTGGGGCGTGCTGGTGTCGCGTGTGTGCCGCGTGTCAAGCAGTGCCGCGCACAGGGCAGTGAGTGCCGCGGAGACGGGAGATGCGCAGCATATCCCTGCACCATACCCACGCCACGCCCCACCAGCAGCGCCGCCGCCCCCCGCACTGCTCACCCTTCACCCGGTCGACCTCCTCCTCCACGTATTTGATCATGCGGTCCTTGTCCGCCACCGCCTCATTGGCCGCGCGCAGCCGTGCCTCCAGCTCCTTGGCGCGACCCGCCGCCTCCGCCGCCGCCGCCCGCGCCCCGGCGGCCGCCGCCTCCGCCGCCTGCAGCTCCTGCCTGCGGTGGCGGCATGCGGCGCCGACACACACACACACAACGGTCTTTCGTTTCGGTTTTCAACGCAACCTTCAGGCGCTAGCCGTCATCAGCAGGAAACACACCGCTAAGGCCCATGCCGTCCGTGCTGACATAGCCCAGAGCCCAGAGCACGGGCGCCCTCACAAAGGGGACACGGCCTAGGGCTCAGGGCCACCCCCCAACCCCACCCCACACGCACCTGAGCTGCGCCCGCTCGCCCAGTCCCGCCTCGTCCTCCTCGCGCTGCTGCTGCTCCCGCGCCAGCGCCGCCTCCGCCTCCTCCGCCGCGCGCCGGGACTCATCCGCCTCCGCCTGGGGTAGGGGCGCAAGAGGCGGTTTCCGGGCGAGTGTTACCGGGACAGCAGCGGTGCACAACAGCGTGAAGAGGTTGCCGAAGCGGGGGTGGGGGGGTGGGCGAATGCGAGGGTTGCGGTAATGCGCTTTATGGTGTTGCTGCGGTGTTCAGAGTGATTGCCTGCCCGGCTGGCAGGTGGAGCAACATCGCTGACATGGCTCAAACAGCAGCCACCCGCACGCTGACTGAGGCAAACCCTAGTTCCGGCTGCTCCTCTCCCCCCCCCCTTCTGCACTCGCTCGTCACCTGCAGGTCCCCCAGCTCGGCCTTGAGCGACTGGATGGTGTCGTGGGCGCTGTCCAGCATGGCCACCTTGATCTGCGCAGGCGCACGAGTGGGGATGTGTGTTCGTGTGTGCTGTGTGTGTGTTGAATTCCATTTGGGTGGGGAAGGAGGGTGTGTGTACGCGTGCGTCATGAGCTCCATTCCTGCGTGTCAGAAGCGCACGGGCCGCAGCCCGGGGGTTTGCATGAATGGTGCGAGAGCGAGCGAGTGCGCCGCCTCCGCTACCGTCTCCACCGCCCCCCTCTCCCCACCTTGACTGCGTCCTGCGCCGCCGCCAGTTCCTGCCGCAGCCTGTCCGCCGCCGCCTCGCCCCGCGCCGCCTCCTCCCGCGCCGCCGCCGCCGCCGCTTCCACGCTGCGAAGGCGGGAGGCCAGCTCCTCCGCCGCGCGGGAGCCCGACACCTGCAGCTCCGTGACCCGCCGCTCCGCCTCCTGCCAGCGCCGCCGCATGTCGTCCGCCTGTGGGTTGGTGTAGTGGGCGGTCGGGCCATTTCTGGGCAACCACCATTTCGCCTTGTTGCACACACCGCATGCGTAGCGGCACAGCGGCACACAGAGGCACACGGCGGCAGCGGCACCACCAAATGCACCCACCCGGTTGGCTCCAAGGCCCGCCAGTGAACAACATCGCCTACATGCCCCCGCCCTTCCTGCTCCACTCCCGCTCCCACCTTTGTCTTCATCACGAGCCGCAACACACAAGCCCCCAGCACCACCCGCTTCCCTTCATACATGCCTTCCCACCCTCCTGCCCACCGGCCCTCCTTCCTGCCTTCCCACCCGCTCCTTCCCGCCTCCCACCTCCTCCCCCCCCCCCGCTACCTCCCCCCTCCCCCACCTGCTCGCGGTACATGTCGCGCTCCGCCACCGCCCGCTTGAGCCCCAGGTTCTCAGCTGCCAGCGCGTCGTAGGCCTCGGGGCCGCACGCCTGGAGGCGGCAGCAGCAACGGCAGCAGTAGCGGGTCGGGCACGGCGGCACGGCGGTGCGGAGGCAGCAGAGCAGGTGGTCAGAGGCGGCGGATGGAGAGGCAGGCGGAGCACACCACCGTGGCACACACACCAAACGTGCATTGTATGCACGTTTTGCATTTACCAATTCTCGTGGGGTTCTAACACACAAGCACGCACCTTCAGCCGTGCCGCAAGCGCCTCCTTGTCTCGCTGCAGCGCCTGTGCAATGATGCCACAAGAATGATATTACCATTGTGTGCATTCCGTCAAAGTCGCATCAGGTGGTGGCAGTACTCGCATCGCATCGCCCTCTCCCAAGCCCATGACACTTGGCGCTTTTTGGAAGCGCGCAGGCGCCTGAAGCAACTGAACGCCAACATTAACACAATACACGTGCAGCCCGAGTACCGATCCCGCCCCCCACGTGCCTCAGTCCACCCATACCACTCCAGGACCCCGCGTTTCTCCCCACCTGAATGGCCGCCTTCTGCTGCTGCACCACCCCCGTGAAGTCCGTCACCAGGCCCTCCGCCTCGCGCGACTTGGCCGCCGCCGCCGCCAGCGCCCCCCTCAGCTCCGCCGCCTCCGCCTGCGCCGCCCGCAGCGCCTGCGCCGCCACCGCCTGCTCCTTGTCGCTCTCCTGTGACATGGCATTACAGTATCTATTGCGTGACGATGACATTCAAGGTCGCCATGTTAAGATGTGGTTGTGTATGGTCTACTCAGCTTACTACCGTCCGTGGCACCTACGGCCGGTTGCTGTCGCGTGTTCATGGTCTTTGGCCTAGCGTACGCCCGGCACGTGCTGTGGCAGCGTGGCCGCGCGCACGTGTACACACACAGCCAACAAACCCCACCTGCGCAGTGCGTACGCTCTTCCACTCCCCTCGCTCTTTTGCATTGGGTTCAGTTTAGCTTGGGCTGGTAACTACAATTCCCCATGGCTACAACTTCACTTCTGAGCCCATCAAGACTGTGACCCCCCCTGTAATTCTCGTTCTGGTTTTGGTTTCGTTTGGGCTGGTATTTATCCCCCTCCCCCCCCCCCCCACCACCACCTTGAGCACGAACTGCAGCTGCGCCTTGAGGAACGCCGCCTGCTCCTGCAGCCCGCCGCGCTCCGTCTGGGCCTGTGAGCATGTGCGTGTGTGCAAAGCACAGGGGAGAGGTGTGCGTGTGTGTGCATGTGCATGTGTGTGTGTGTGTGTGTGTGTGTGCGCGCGCATGCCCATAAGAACGGCAATTGCAACACAGCCCGTGCCGGCAGATGTACACGACGGCGTTGCAAGACGTCACGCTGGTTGGCTGATGAGCAGCTGGGATGTGGGCGCTGGCCGCCCCAGTCAATGCAGTCAGAACGACAGCCGACGCCGTGCCCGAGCAGGCACCACCACCGACGCAGTGTAGGTGTGTATGTGTGTGTGTACACACGCCCCGCAGGCCACGCACCTGCAGCGCGGCAGCCGCCTTGCCCCTCTCCTCAGCGGCGGCGCGCTCCTTCTCCACCGCAGCACTCAGCGCATCCTGCAAACACACATGCAAACACGCATTCCCTAACGCTCTCTGACACACTCTACAATAATACGCGGCCCGATTGCGAAGTGACTCGAGCGCCCATCGAGCGCCCGTGCTCTGGGCATGTGTGTGGACTGGGCGCGCTGCACAAAGACCCAGCAGCGCCATCCCTTCGCCTCGCGCCGGTTCCAGCTCAACACCCCATGAATGCAAACGGCTCGACCTGCTTACGCTAGCCCCCATCTGCCCCACTTGGAACTGGGATCAACTGCACCCCCGCTCACACACACACACACCAGCCCCACCTGGTGTGCCCGCGCCGCCGCCTCCAGCTCCCGCTCGTGCTGCGCACGTGCCGCCGTCAGCGCCGCGGTGAGCTGGTTGATCTCGGCCCGCGACTCGGCGTCTCGGCGCTGGTGCTCGGACAGCTGCTGCTCCGCCGCCGCCAGCCGCGATTTGAGCATGTCGATCTGCACACAGTATCAGCTTTGCTCAAGTTTGCTGTAGTTTGCGCAAGCTTGTTCAAGGTTACCGGTGCCCCCCTGCCCGCCCGCTTGCCGCGGCCGCAACCGCAGCTGCAGCCGAAGCCGCCACCGCAGCCGAGAAGTAGTCATAGCACAACACCCCGCACCTGTGCATTTGCGTCGGCCATGGTGGTGGCGATCTGCGCCGTCATGGACACCGCCACACTGCTGCTCTGCTGCAGCGCCGCCTCCAGGCTGCCCACCTGGCGCACAACACACACAGCGAGTTATAGATAAAAGTGAAGTTATAGAATAAAGTGAGACGAGTTGGTCTGAATTGGACACGGCCAGGTCACATTTTCTTGACCTCGTACGTGGATTTTATGGCAGCTGGGAGCTTATTGCTAGAACCCCACCTTGGCCTCTGCAGCCTGCGCCGCGGCTCTCGCCACCGCCAGCTCCGCCGCCGCCGCGGCTTGCACCGCCGCCGCCGCCTCTCTCCCGGCTGCGGCCTCCCGCGCCGCCGCCTCCAGCGCGCCCACCCGCCGCCGCTCCTCCTCCAGGGCCGCCGCCGCGGACCGCTGCTGGTCCTGCAACTGCTGATCTAGCCGCGCGGCCTCATCACGAAGCCTGCACGCGAGGATGTCAATGGGCGAGCTTCACATACGGTACACTGGCCGCATTTACTGGCCGCATTTGCTGCATTCCATAAACCACAAACGTACGGCGCGCAGTAGTGTGGGAAGGCCACAAATGGACCCTGTACCCGCGAATGACGCATGGCTTGCTTGGATGTGCACCGTTGCGGCCTTTGGCAAACCAGGTCCCTCCTCGCGCTGACCAGTCTCCAGTCCCCAGTCCCCCAGTCCCTCCCCAGGCACCTGGCCACGTCCTGCTCCAGCGCCACACACCGACCGCGGAGCTCCTCCTCGCCGCGCGCGTGCGCCGCCGCGCGCTGCCCCGCCTCCGCCGCGGCCTTGCGCGCAGACTCCAGCTCCTGACTGCAGCGCGGGGGCCGCAGCAGCGGAACAGCCAAGGGGCGAAACAATCACCATTTGCACTGACGCAGGCGTGAACACATCAAACTCCCATGAGACCCCTTGCCCCATGCGTAGCCCAAGCCCGGCCACGCTGCTGACTGAACCCCACCGCCCCAGCCTGACCGCCCCAGCCTCACCACCCCAACTTTGCCGCCGCCAGTCCAAATACCCCAAGCCCCCACCCCACATGCGGCTGCAGCTTCTCCTTGCCGCGCTGCTGTTCCCTTACGGGAGTGGTCCAGATTTAACCCCCACCCCACTCACAGCGCCTTGGACACGGCGTGCGAGGCCTCCCTGAATCCGTCCTCCACCTTGCGGTGCGCCTCCTCCTGCGCCGCCGCTACCGCCGCCGCCATGCCCGCCCGCAGCGCCTCCTCCGAGCCGTTGCGCCGCTGCAGCTCCCCTGTATGACGGCGGAGGGGGAGGCGGATGTGGGATGGGTGTGTGTGTGCGTGTGTGCGCGTGTGTGTCATCGCAGGAGGTCCTGGCAACAGCGGACGTAGTTCAACAGGCATGTGTTGACAGGCCTCTTGATGCCTGGTGCACGGCATACCGTAAAAGCGCCCGCTCGCTCGAGCACAGCCCGACTCAGTCGCCTGTCACCTCCACGCCTGCTGGTCTGTCACCATTCCCTCCACGCTACATCAACACAATGTGCCTGCCCCGATTCCCCAACACCCCGCCCGCACCCCAACCCCAGTGCCCACCCGTCATGTCTGCCAGCTGCTTGCGCAGCTGCTCCGCCTCGCCCTGCAGCCTCCGCACCAGCGGCGTCTGGCCCTCCGCCGTCTGCACAGCCGCCTCGCACACCACCACGTTGACCACACGCGGCGGCGGCTGCGGCGGCGGCGGCGGCGGGTGCCCTGCCGCTGGCCCTGCCCACAGCCCGGATGACCCAGCCCCTGCACCTGCCCCTGGCTCGCCTCCCGCTCCTGCCTGCTGGTCGGACGCCGGGCGCGTGTCTGGTTGCATTTGCTGGTGGTGCTGCTGCTGGTACTGGTGCTGCTGGTGTTGATACTGCTGGTGCTGGTGCTGCTGTTGTTGTAGTTGTTGCTGCTGTTGTGCCCCGGACGTGTAAGGAGGCGCGCTGCCGCCGCCTGGCGCCGAGTGCTGCGGCCAGCGTGCCGCAGGCGGGTACCCCCCTGCCTGGTCCCCATGCCCCCCGTGTTGCCCCTGTTGCCCCTGTTGCCCGGGGTCCGGCGGCACAGCCATCCGTTGCTGTCCCCCCTGGTGCTGCTGCTGCCACCCAGGCGGCGGCCCGCCACCTTGCCCCGCGCCCGCCGGCCCTGCCTGCCGGTTTCCCGGCTGCTGCCGCCCCGGCGGTCCCCACTGCTGCTGATGCTGCTGCTGGTTGTACTGCTGTTGCCCCTGGTGCTGCTGGTGCTGTGACTGGGCGCGTGCGTGCGGGTGGTGCGGCTGCCGGCTCCCCGGCTGGGCCGCCGCCGCCGCTCCTGCGGATCCCGGCCCCGGCCCCGCCCCTGCGCCCTGCGCTTCTTGTGCCGCTGCCGCTGCCACCACCGCTGCCGGCGGCGCCATCCCGGGCCCGCCCAGCGCCGAGGCGGGGTCGAAGCTGTGCAGCCGCATGGCCGCGAACTGCTGTGCAGCAGCCACGTCGTAGGGCGCGGCCAGAGCCTCCGCCGAGCTCACGGAGTCCAGCTGCGTCACCTGCCCCGTACAACGGTTTGGCCGCAAAATGTTGATGCAAAAGGGGCTTGTTCAGCGCGCTGTTGGCTTAGGATGAAGCGCGTGATGCGGCCACACAATGCCTACCCGAGTTCCAGTGCTCCTCAAGATGGCGCCTAGGCCCTGGTCGGTACGCGCTTCCACGTGCCCTCGCCTACCTGTGACAGCACGGACGCGAGCGCCTGCGCGTAGTTGGGCAGGCTGCAGACTGGGTTGCCGGCCACCTGCAGCCAGCGCAGCCCCATGCAGCCCACCAGCACCGAGAAGGCTTGCAGGTTGTGCAGCTGGTTCTGCTTCAGGTTGAGGTTCTTCAGCTTGCACAGCGGCCCCGCCAGCGCCGCCAGCCCCGCTATGCTGGTGATGTAGTTAAAGGAGAGGTTGAGGGTCTCCAGGTTGGAGAGGCCGTCCAGGCCGGTCACGGTTTGCAGCCGATTGCTGGCGAGGTTAAGCGATGTGAGGCGGGTGAGGCCGCGCAGCGCGCCGGCGTCGATGGCCGACACGGCGTTGGACGAGAGGTTGAGGTCCACGAGCGCGGTGAGGCCCGTGAGGCCATCTATGTGCGCAATGTTGTTGCCGTGCAGGCAGAGCCGGCGCAGGTTGGTGAGGCGGTGCAGGTCCGGCACCTGGGCGATGCTCACGAAGCCCCGTCCCACGCAGCTGACGCTGACCTCCGCCTCCAGGTCCAGCGAGTCCCTGGCGGATGCCTCCGCCGCTGTCAACTCGCTCATTTGCGCTAGGTCATCCGAGCACTGGTCAAAGAACGTTCATTGTCAACGACAGTGACAGCTCCGTGGTTCCATGCTCGAAGACAGAAAGGTTCAGGTTTACGTATTTACAGAAGCTGTATTAAAGCAACAAAGCGAGCATTCGCAGCGCCCTTCCGAAGTGGGCTGTGCGATGGGGCGCGAGTTCCATTCTACTGCTCCCTCACTAATCTACAGCGCAGTGACCCTCTTGTACTTTGTCTTTGCATACCGCTTGCTACTGCTTCCACACAGCTAGGCTAGCGCAAACAAAGATGCAGGTCTTTGCCAATCGCCAGGCCTCGGGTTTCAAGGCCCGCGCGGAGCGCCCTTCGCGGATCTCCCGTGTGCTCGTGCCTGTGGTTCACGCCGTCGCTGCGGGTAAGTGGTCGGAGGGCCCGGGGAAGACTCGGGCAAGTCTGCCATCGCACTGTGCGAGGCTCTTCTTGGTCGCTCGAATTACTGGCCAAAATTCAATAGCATCGACTTAGCGTGAATCCTGGGCGCTCCCGGGCGATGCCCGCGGCAAGAAGCGCGAAGCGTAGACTACGCCTGTTCGAGCGGAGCGTCCGCGCTGAGGCGGGTCTGGTTGTTTCTTAGGTCCGCTTGATTTGGAAACTGTGCACATGTCACGGCCTAGCAGCTGGGCACCAGCAGGCTGAACAGAAATGCGGGATGCATGCATAGACGTCCCGGAGGGCTGAGTGTATCTCGCGGCAGGCCCGTCTTGCGAAAGGTGCCTCCATGTAGTGTGTTGGGCCGGGCAAGGATTCTTGGTGAGCATGCAAGTCTTGTTGTTGGCCCCTGACCCTGTGCTCCGGGCCCCAGCGAACCTGCGTGCTGGCGCGGCTCCGGACGGTCCGGAGCCGTGCGCACACTGGATTCGCTCTCTGCCCACACCACCATGGTGTACGTACGCCCCCCATCCGGGCCTAATGGCAACACACCATGTATTTCCGCGCCGCGCAGAGACCAAGCAGGTCGGTCCCGATGGCCGCACGCTGCGCCGCTCGCTGAACCAGACGGGCCGCTATGTGCGCCAGCCCACCAACGACCCCGCCAGCCAGGTGCGGTGGACACTGCAGAAGAGGGGGGGTGTTACATGCCCGAGCCTAAGCCTAACGTGCAGGTTCCAGTTGGTAGGGGGGGGGCAGCGGGCAGTGGGCAGCATGAGCCTGCCCAGGGTCTCGCACCAACATAGCAGTAGAGTCACGGGGTTGGGTTTGGGACAAGCTGAGGCGGCGAGAACGTGAACCAGCCTCGCCTCGCACTCAGCCGCTCGTCCATCTCGCGTACCGTGTCCCGGCCATACCAGCACAACAGAGCGTTGTCCATCTTCCGCCCCCGCCCGTAAAACTTATATATACCTATCGCTGCTGCAGGTCAAGATGGACGAGCACGGTGTGGGCTACTCCACCAGCGGCCTGGTGGCGCAGATGCGCACCCAGAACAACCTGTGGAAGGAGGGCGACGTGACCGTCAAGCTGGCCAAGGCGTACGGCTACTGCTGGGGCGTGGAGCGCGCGGTGCGTGCAGCGGGGGTGGATTACAGGCGGGGATGAGCCGTTCAAGGGGAACGGAGTGGTTAAATCACAAGTGGGGAGTGCCGACATCCAGGGGGGAAGAGGCGGAAAAGGGGGAGGAGGCGGAGGCGGGTGCATGAGGATGGCAGTACGCCACAAAGTGTGTCTGCGTCTTTTACCCCTTTATGTGAAAAGGCGCCATCCGCCCCATGGCGTCGTGTGCATGCGTCGCCGCCACCCACCCGCCTATCCCCCCTTCCTCCCGGGCTCCCCACCTCGCTGGCCCCATCCACCAACGCGCCCACCCCGGCTCCCACCCGCCCGGCTCCCCGCTGCCTGCAGGTGCGCATGGCCTACGAGGCGCGCCTGGCGCACCCCGACAAGAAGGTGTTCGTGACCAACGAGATCATCCACAACCCCGAGGTCAACTCGGTAAGCTGGGAGATTACAGTAAAGAGGCAGACGGGCTGGGGCGCGGCTGGTGGGTGGTTGACCGGGGCAGAGGCTGAGAGCTTGTGGAACGTGCGGAGCAGACAGGGGACCACAAAGGCCTGCAGGAGCATGGTGGAGTGGGTAGGGCAGGGCGAAGGGCGTGAGGCGCAGCACTGGCACTGGAACGCGCGATTCTAACCTTGCACCGTGTGCTTCTTTTTTCTGCTCCCCCACAGCGCCTGAAGGAGATGAACATTGAGATTGTGGAGGATGAGGGCAAGGGCAAGGACTACTCCATGATTGGCGGCGGCGACGTGGTCATCTTCCCTGCCTTCGGCGCCACCGTGCAGGTGAGCGGGTGAAGATGTGTCGTGTGGGAGGGCCTTGGCGGGAAAGGGACAGGGTTGGGATGGGGTGCCCCCATGAGAGCCTTTGGGCCCAGCTCCCCAGCCTCGGTTCACAGGTTCACCAGGTGGCTGATGGTGCACGGTCTTGGGCAGGGCTGCGGAACACACCTTCTGTGCTCCAGCGTGTGTGCATGCAGAGCCCACTTGCTCATGTGCATGACTGACTCCACTAGCACCCCTTGCATGGCGTTCCCGTTTCCCCCCCTCCCACCACATGCGCCCCATCCCCGCCTCTCCCACCCCGTGCACAGGAGCTGACTGACTTCAAGGAGAAGGGCGTGCAGATGGTGGACACAACCTGCCCCTGGGTGGCTAAGGTGTGGAACAGCGTGGACACGCACACCCGCAAGCAGTACACGTCTGTCATCCACGGCAAGTACTCGCACGAGGAGACAATCGCCACCGCGTCCTTCGCCTCCAACTACATCATCGTCAAGGACCTCAAGGAGGCGCAGTACGTCTGCGACTACATCCTGCAGGGCGGCAACCGCGAGGAGTTCCTGCAGAAGTTCTCAAAGGCGGTCTCGGCCGGGTTTGATCCGGAGACCATGCTGGACCGCGTCGGTCTGGCCAACCAGACCACCATGCTCAAGGGCGAGACTGAGCAGATTGGCAAGATGCTGGAGAAGACCATGCTGACCAAGTACGGCCCCGCCAAGCTCAACGACCACTTCCTGCTCATGGAGACCATCTGCGACGCCACGCAGGAGCGCCAGGACGCGCTCTACGAGATGGTCGCCGACCCCGAGATCGACATGATGATCGTGGTCGGCGGCTTCAACAGCTCCAACACCAGCCACCTGCAGGAGATCGCCGAGCACAAGGGCCTGGCCTCGTTCTGGGTCGACTCGGCGGCGCGCATTGACGTCGAGAAGAATGTTATCCTGCACAAGCTGGCGCACGGCGAGCTGAAGGAGACCACCGGCTGGCTCAACCCCGGCAAGCCCGTCACCATCGGCATCACCAGCGGCGCCTCCACACCCGACCGCGCCGTGGAGGAGGTGCTGCACAAGGTGGGTGGCTGGGTGGCCACTGGGGGCTTGGGCGTGGGGCTTGGGGTTGGAACGCAACTGGGGGGTAAACGGAGCTGCAAGGAGCTGGGATTGAGGCGCCCGGAGCGAGGGGAGGGACTGACGGAGCGGAGGAGGGGGGCGGGGAACAAGACAGGTAGCACAGGGGGCGGGTCTGGTGAGGTGTGCGACACGCGGGTGCGCTAGTGAACATGTGGAAAGGTTAAGGGCAGAAAGTCAAGAGGTCCCAAAAAATCACTGTACACAATGGCTGAACACTGTTCATACGCTGCCTTGGCTCCGTGCGCGCCCATAGGTGTTCAAGATCTACAACCCCAACTTTGGTGGCGTTGCGCCCAAGGACTGCGGCCGCGTCGCCACCCCCGATGAGGAGCACTAAACTGCCGGCGTCTACAGCAGCGGCGGCGGCGGCTGGCGACGGCGGCGCAGGGGCAGTGTACGTCGTGGCATAGCGGCTGGTGCTGGGAGTAAGCAGCAGGGTTTCTGGAACGGTGGCTGCTCGGGCTGCCGGCGCCGGTGCGGGCTGCTAGCATTGAGGTGTGGTTGCCGAACCGCCAGGGGCTGAGCTCTGTGCGCGGGTGGTGGTAGGTGCAGGCAGAATCTTGGAGTACGAAGAGAGGCGCCGCACGCGCTCTTCAAGGATAGGATGGTGTTTCCGGGAGCTGTGGCGTAAGAGCCGTATATTTGGGGTGGGCCAACGCATACAGTGGCGCGCTCTAAGTTTTGGCGGCATGTGCTTGATGTTGTTTCTCGTGTGCGCGTGTTCTGAGCCGGAGCTGGATTGGTTGTATGCGTGTACGAATTCGGCCGCCCGTGTGTGTGAAAGGCAGGCTGCGTTAAATGTGTAGGGAGTTTCAGTGCTGCAGAGGTGTAGCGCAGCTGTTAGGTTCTTATGCATTCGGGAATGCGAGCCACAGTATGTGATTCTAGCCATCGCAGGAGCGTGTGGAGATGCGCTCTTGTGTCTTACGCAGGTACTCACCGTTGTGTGAAGGAATGGGGAGGATCAACAGGCGAGCTGTACGGTGATACCCTGCCACTGATGAGGGCGATGGTATTCACGCGGCAAGGTGCTTGGGGCTCAGTGTGGGAACGGTTGAAGATGTGTTTCATGAGGCCGTCCGCTGACCATGGAATAAGGGCGCCGCTGCCCATGGCTTGTAAGCGAACTGCACAGCCCGTCACGGCCGTGCCGCGCTTTGCAGGAGCGTACCCATACCGTATGGTAAACAGCCAAACCGGAACAAGCTGTCACCGCCACTAGGCATTTGCGACAGCGTTAAATTGTGGCGGCCTGAGCACATGGGAACTTGATTGGGCACCACTGAGGGAAGCGAGTCGCTTCTGGTCGCTTCCAGCACGACACGGGCACAGCGCGCATCTTATGGTTGCATACTACATTTCAACATATGTAACTTGTATGATCCTCTCAAAGGACTCTGGCTCAGCGAGCCGCTGGGGCGACTTGCCCAACGAGCTCATTAGGGCGATAGCGAGCTACCTGCCCGAAAACGAAGTCGCAACATCATTCAAGCTTGTAAACCAGCACTATGCACGCAGCCTCAGCGAATTCCGCGTCGTGCGGCTGTCGCAGCCGCTGCCTCAATGGACCCAGCGGAACTTCCCACCAAGAGCCGTTGCGGGGCTGGTGTTGGCTTCCCAGCCCTGGCCCTCGCACGGCTTCGTGGCGCACTGGGGCCGCCCCGAGCCGTGGCGCTGCCTCACGCTGCCGCAGCGGCGCCGGCTGCTGAGCCTGGCGGCGTCCTCGGGCGACGCCGGCAGCCTGGAGGCCGCGCTGGCGCACGGCGGCTGCACCGGATTTGAGGAACCGGCGGCGTCGGCGGCTCTTGCCGGCCGCGTGTCGGTCTGCGAGAAGCTCGTGTCTCGGGAGATTTCTGCCTTCCGCACAGTTCTATTATGCTTTGCCGCGGAGGCGGGGCATCTGGAGGTGTGCCGCTGGTTCTGGCGGGAGTTGGCGACAATGCGGCAGGCGACGACTCCAAGCACGGGCATGCACGTGGACATTGCAAGCCAGGCGTGCGCGATGGCATGTCGTGGAGGTCACGAGGAGGTCCTCAGCTGGATGCAGGGGGTTTACGAGCAGGAGGTGGCAGAAGCCATGACGCGCGGGCTGGGGGAGGGGCACGAGCTGGAGGGGTTGGAACCGGAGGCGGTGGAGGAGCAGGAGGGAGAAGGGGAGGAGGAGCAGGAGGAGGAGGTGGAGGAGGAGGTGGAGGTGGAGGAGGAGGAAGAAGCCGCCGCAGAGGAGGAGCAGGACGAAGGACAGGTGCAGCAGCAGCAGCAGCAGCAGCCTCCAGCCCAAGCCGCAGCCCGATCGACAGCCGAGCTGGCGCACGCTGTTGACATGGCTCTGTCCGCGGCGGGGGGTGGCCAAGTGGCGTGGTGCACCCGCTGGGCCGACATCGCGGGGCCACAGCAGTACTTGATGGCTGCGCTGCCAGTCAGGGCTGCTGTGGGCTGCGACTTACCCGGACTGCAGCAGCTGAGTGCACGATACAGCCCCCCATCAGCTGCATTGCGCCGCGTGCGCAAGCTCGCCGTGCCGTACTACGCCGCTGCCAGCCCCACGCCCGACTGGAGGGACAAGGTGGACTGGGCGCTGCAGCAGGATCCATTGGACATTGTGGAGGGGCCTGAGGCACATCATGTGGTTGCACAGCTTTTGGATTCGGAGGTAGGGATCTTCCGCGCCGCGGCGAGCTTCCCGGACTTGCACCTGAGGCTGCAGCACCTGCGGTCGCGCGGCCTGCCGCTGCTGTGCGCTGCGGACTTCGTTAAGCACGCGGCCGCCGCCGGCAACGCAGCCGCGCTGACGTGGCTGCTGGATCAGCCGGAGGGGCAGGAGCTGGCGGCGAGCGCCGAGCTGGGGCAGGCGGCGGCGGCGGCGGGGCATGTGCCGGTGCTGGAGTGCCTGCGCGCGCGGGGCTTGGTGTTTGATATTGCGCACGCGACCGCAGCGGCTGAAGCCTGTCGCGGCGAGGCGCTGAGGTGGATGGCGGGAGCATTGGCGGAGGGCGACGCGGCCGCATGGTCAGGCGTGTGGAGATGCGCGGCGGCTGCGGGCGTGGACCTGTCGACTCTGCGGCTGCTGCATGAGCGGTGGGGCGCGGCTGTAGACCTGGATGCGGTGGCTAAGGGTGGCAGCGTAGAGGCGCTGGAGTGGGCGTTTGGGCTGCTGGAGCAGGAGCAGGCCGGCCCAGCCGGCGTGGCGGGAGGCGGCACGGCGGGCGCGAGCGTGGTGAGTAACTACCGGAGGCTCCCTAGTTTGTGAACCGCGCCCGCTGCAGGTGACCATCTGTTTCGGGTCCCCCGCTGCCGTGTCCTTACGTCGTCGCCGCAACACCACGGTCTGTCTCCCTTGTGGCCTCTACCACACACGCCATACGCAGCCGCTGCGGATCACGTCGCTTGTGCTCTCTAACACACCAACTCACGCGGCCCCCACACACGCATCAGGGTGCTGCTGCCCAGACCGACGGCACAGGCGGCGACACGGACCCGGCGGCACGGCTGCACGGTGCCATGTGGGCCGGGCTGCATGCCGGCAACTTTGCCACTGCGACGTGGCTGCTGCGGCGGCTGCTGGACTTAACTGGCGGCGGCGCCATCGCTGAGGTAGGCGCTGACCTGGAGCGTAGGTGCGCCGAGTGCAAGCTGCCCGAGCTGGTGTTGAAGAAGGCGGCGCTGAGCTGGCTGATGGATGAGGCGATCCGGCACAAGCACCAGGAGGAGCGGCTGCCGATGAAGCAGGGGGTGGGGGAGGGGGAGCGGCTGCCGATGAAGCAGGGGGTGGGGGAGGAGGAGCGGCTGCCGATGAAGCAGGGGGTGGGGGAGGAGGAGCGGCTGCCGATGAAGCAGGGGGTGGGGGAGGAGGAGCGGCTGCCGATGAAGCAGGGGGTGGGGGAGGAGGAGCGACTGCCGATGAAGCAGGGGGTGGGGGAGGAGGAGCGACTGCCGATGAAGCAGGGGGTGGGGGGAGGAGGAGCGACTCCCGATGAAGCAGGGGGTGGGGGAGGAGGAGCGACTGCCGATGAAGCAGGGGGTGGGGGAGGAGGAGCGACTGCCGATGAAGCAGGGGGTGGGGGAGGAGGAGCGACTCCCGATGAAGCAGGGGGTGGGGGGAGGAGGAGCGACTGCCGATGAAGCAGGGGGTGGGGGGAGGAGGAGCGGCTGCCGATGAAGCAGGGGGTGGGGGAGGAGGAGCGGCTGCCGATGAAGCAGGGGGTGGGGGGAGGAGGAGCGGCTGCCGATGAAGCAGGGGGTGGGGGGAGGAGGAGCGGCTGCCGATGAAGCAGGGGGTGGGGGAGGAGGAGCGACTGCCGATGAAGCAGGGGGTGGGGGAGGAGGAGCGACTGCCGATGAAGCAGGGGGTGGGGGAGGAGGTGCGGGCGGTGGGGAGGAGGTGCGGGCGGTGGGGGAGGAGGTGCGGGCGGTGGGGGAGGAGGCGGCGTGAATGCTGAGGAGGAGCGGTGACGGCCTGTAGGGTTTAGGGGCCTGAGGAGGAGCGGTGACGGGCTAGAGGAGCAGGGGTGCCACGCGAGACGCGGCCATAGAGAGTCAAGGAGCAGTTAGGTACCGTACTGAACGGGTGTGGTGGTGTTGCGGCAGTGCTGGCGCGTGGCTGGGGCGCGTGAGGCCGTGAGGCTTTATGTCGCCTGCGCAGCTCTGTGCAGTACGGCAGGAGGGGTTAGCCCCACTTTGCAATGGGACACACAGAGGCTGGCAGCTGGGCAGGAGGTGTGTTTGGATGTGGGCAAAGCAGAGTCATGGTGCGCAGCGCGGGTGCTGCTGCGCGTTGCTGTTGCACGCGCACCGCTATTGGCACGGTGCGTGGCGTTGGCAGGTTTGATAGCGTTGGGAAGATGCAGTCGATTGGGCATGGCAGGCTGATGACGTCATGGGGAGGCGAGCAGTGCGACCGGCAGAAGGCGCATTTGCCGGCAAGCGAGGGATGCCGCGAGGTGGACATTGGTGGCTGGGTCAGACGGTACCGCTGGCGCGTGTGCGGGCGGCCGATGCACACTGGACAGCTAGGACGTACAGTAATGTAAGCATGTAAGGATGATGTAAGGATGTGAGGATGACTACCCCGCTGATGGGCGCGTTGACAGTTGACTGGGGTAGCCAGGTAGGGCTGCTTGTGCTCTGGTGGCGCCCGGGGATATGGTACCGTACCTCGGGTGCAAGTAAGGACACACGGGCCGCCACTGGACAGGAGGAGGCTGCAAGGCACGGACGCTATCTGCCGTACCGTACTGACAACACATAAAATCGTGTTGGAACTAAACAGGCTGACACAGAATCTGGTGATGGGCTCTGGCAGAAGCCAGGCCGAATTACACGGACGCTAGCTACCGTATCAGGACAGACGGGGGTATGGGTTGGCGTCTTGGCGACGGAGCTGCACACCCCTCTAATCACACCTGACCACAACCCCCGGTTTGTCTTTGGGCGCGCAGCGCAGGCGAAGGCGAGAGGAACGTGGCAGGGTAGCACGCAAGGTTGGAGCTGGAGGGGAATTTGGGGAAGTGGCCGACGGGGGGCATCTTGGGGGATTGGTCGGTTGTCTGTCTCGCGCGGCATCTTGGTTGGCCTGCCACGTTCCTCTCGCCTTCGCCTTCGCTGCGCGCCCAAAGACAAACCGGGGGTGCTGTCCCTTCTTGTAATGTCGCATTCATCTCGGTTGGCGGCAGGGGTTGGGAGGCCAGTCCTGCTGCGCATCTCAGCTGTCACCCGCCCATTCTAATTCTGGGAGAACAGTCCAGTACAGGGGTTCAGTACTCTCCATCCTGGTCCAGTAGTGTCCATTGCACATTTGCAACGCGTTACTGGATTGCTTGGCGCGTACCCCTTCATGGCGGCGGCACGCAGCCACGACACACCGTGCACTCTCAACCCCACCTGCACCCAGCAACCCTAGCCACCACGAGCCACCACAGCGGTTCAGCAAAGTCTCCAAAAGGCCGATGCACCTGCAGCTTCATGTCGACATGCAAACACACGCGCTGATGATGGAAACACATGGGTAGCTATTGCTGCCACTTCGGTTACGGACCCTACCTTTGTCCCCCAGGGCCGCCCATCAGCAAGAGGAGCACGAGGAAAGACATCACTCCTGGAGAGCGTCTTAGAAGGTGGGGCCATGACACGGAGCACCACACCGTCTCCTCCCCAGGTTGCCCTTGGACGCGGCCGAGGGGGGGGGGGGGGGCGTGGCAGGCGTCCGCCGCGCAGGTCGGCGGGTGACCCGGGGGACAACTGCCCGAACGGACGGTTTAGGCCAGGCAGTTGACTGTGTAACAAGCTCAAAACCGCAGTGCAAGAACCACTTGTGGCAGCCAAGCCAGCGAAGCGAGCGCGGACTCCCCGCCGCGCAAGCCGCGATGGAGTTGCAACCTCTTTAACGTAATTCAAAATATTGGTGGGTACGCACTAATTGCTTAGATGCCAAGTAATTGTTCAGACTCGTCAACGTCCCCGCAGTGTCAACCGGCCGCGGGACCTTGACGCGCGGGAAGCGTAAAGCAAGTGATCTGACGACCGAGGCTCTACTCGCTTTTATATCACATCTACTCAATTCCAAACATTGCAACTTGCTCAAGCCATTCGGCGCGACTACACGCAAAACTTCATTCGCGACTGCCCCGGCTTTCTTGGACCGGGCTGCGCTCGCGGCCTTCGCTCCAACGACAGCGCAATCTACCACAACTCAGCGTTTCAGCGAACACCGCCGCAGCCGATGATGCTGCGACGTCGTGTTAGCTTCTACTAGTCCTACAGACCTACTTGACCCTTCCCCTTCAACCTTGTGGAGCACCGGCGCGGCTGGTGTCTTCGCGCCCAACCCCCTCAACATCAGTTAGCTCGTCCGCTTCAGCACCAGCGCGAGCAGCATGGCAGGAGACGTGGAGGTGCTGCCAGCGGACGCGCCCGCCGGCCCCGCGCCGGCAGCCGCAACCAGCGCCAACGGCGGTCCCGGCGGCAACGGCGCCGCAGCCGCCCACGGGCGCACCGGGTCCCAAAGCGACAGGTGCGCAGCAACTGACCGGGGGACAGCCCCGCACGGGCCGGCGGGCTTTGGTGGCGTGTGGGCACGGGTGCATCCTCCTCCGTTGCCCCCCTGTCCCTTCCCTCACGGTCCGTGCCCGAGCACACACACCCTCCCAACCCCAACCCCAAACCCCCACCCCCACGCAGCCTATTCGGCGCCGGATCCTCCTCCTCCAGCGCCCTCCACGCCGCACTCAGCGGCCAGGGCTCGGCGGCGGCGCGCAAGGCGGCGGCCGGTGGCGGCGGCGGCGGTGGCGGCGGCGCGGGCGCCCCCCGCCGCATCCCCTCCCTGTCCAAACAGCTGGAGCAGTACGTGCAGGAGCTGGGCGGGGATCGGCCCATCTACAGGTGTGTGTAGGGGGGGAGGAAAGAGGCGGTCGGGCGTTGGCGGGAGAGGAGCGGTCGTTGGGATGGCCGGGCGTTTGCAGACCCTAGCCGAACCGTTGTTACAGTTACAGTTGCGTTTCCAGTGCCCCATGGGTCATGGGAGGTATCCTTGCAAGCCGTGTGTAGACACCAGCCCAAATCAAACCGAACAATAACCCAACGCAAAAGAGCGAGGAGGAGAGCGTGGGCTATGCTCTGACAACGGAGTGGCACTCGATGGGGGGCTGAGTTCCGCAAACCAGCCTGCCTCTCCCCCACCTCCTCCCTCCTCCTCCTTCCCCCTCCCCTCCTCCACCTCCGCCTCTTCTCCCTCCGCTCCGCTATCGTCCCCTCTGGACGTCGGCAGTTCTATGTTTCACACAAACGGTTCGTACTAATTGCAATTCCCTGCCCCGCAGTGTGCTGGTGGCTAACAACGGCCTGGCCGCGGTCAAGTTCATGAGGTCGGTGAGGTCGTGGGCGTCACAGGTGAGCAGGCGGCCCCGGGGGGGGGGGCGGAAGGGGGCGGAGGGGGTGGCAGACTGGAGGGGGCGGAGGAGGTGGAAGGGAGGAGGGAGGAGGGGAGGGGGCGGAGGAGGGAGGGAGGAGGGGAGGGGGAGGGCGGAGGGGGCGGAAGGGGGCGGAAGAGGGGGCGGAGGAGGGGGGGTGGGGAAGAAGGGAGTAGGCGGAGGAGGGGGCTAAGGGGGCGGAGGACTGGGGGAGGGCGGAAAGGGAGGAGGTGGCGGAGGGGGCGGAGGACTGGGTGGGGTGGGGGCGGCAAGGAAGAGTAGCGTGCGACCGTGTTGTGTGTGTACGGCTGGCACTGCCAACCCTCTCACACATGCCCGCCACCGATCCTCACACACCCCCTCACACACACGTGCCCCTCCTTACCCGCCCCTCCTAACCCCTTTACGCAACCCCGCTCCCCCCCCCTCATCCCCGCCTCCCCCTCCAGGCCCTCGGTAACGCCCGCGCGGTGTCGCTGGTGGCTCTGGCCACACCCGACGACATGCGCATCAACGCCGAGCACATCAGCCTGGCAGACCAGTTCGTGGAGGTGGGGCAGGGAGTTGGGTTGGGGGAGGTGGGTGAGGAGGGGGGAGGGCGGGAGATGGGGGCGGGGGAGGAGATGTGTGTGGGGGAGGAGATGGTGTGTGTGTGTGTGTGCGTTTGTGGGGAGGGGAGGTGTGTGTGTGTGTGTGTGGTGGGGGAGGGGAGGCGTGTGTGTGTGTGGTGTGGGAGGGGGTTGGCTGGAGAAGGCAATGCAGTGAAGTAATTATCCCCTGCCTCCCCCACGCCCCTGCCCCACAGGTCCCGGGCGGCACCAACAACAACAACTATGCCAACGTGGAGCTCATTGTGCAGATCGCGCGGCGGGCGGGCGTGGACGCCGTGTGGCCCGGCTGGTGAGGGGAGGCGGAGGGAGGGGGGAGGAGGGAGGAGGGAGGAGGCATTGGGGGGAAGGGAGGAGGAGGGAGGAGGGAGGAGGAAGGAGGGAGGACGGAGCGGGGGGTGGGCGGGAGAAAGGGAGGCAAGGGGGGGGGGAGGCGGGGGGAATGGGGACAGGGGGGGAAGGAAGGCACGGGGGGAAGGGTGGCACGGGGGCCTCTACACTCAATGCAATGCCGCGGCTGTTCATCACCGTCCGTGGCAGAAAGCACAAGTACTAAAACTTTGTTCCTCGCCCCTGCTCCTCCTGCACGCTCCTCCCCCCGCCTCCCCAGGGGCCACGCCAGTGAGAACCCCGAGCTGCCCTCCGCACTGGCCGCACACGGCGTCAGGTTCCTGGGGCCGCCCGCGGGACCCATGGCGGCACTGGGCGACAAGGTGTGTGTGTGTGTTGGGGGGGGGGGCGGGCGTGTGTGTGTGTGGTGGTGTGGGGGGGTGGACTGACACGTATGAGTCTGCTTGCCGTGTCGGCCGCCTTCCCCTCCCTCTCTCCCTTCCTCGCTGTATCCGACGCCTTCCCCTAGCTAGCTAGCCCCTCTCTCACTTGCCCCCCCATTCATCCGCCCCTCCCTCTCCCGGTCTCCCCCTCCCTCCGCCTCTCTCCCACTCCTTCCCCCACCCCGTCTGGCCAGATCGGCTCCACGCTGCTGGCCCAGGCGGCGGGCGTGCCCACCCTGCCCTGGAGCGGCAGTGGCGTGGAGGTGAGCGTGGAGGAGGTGCGGGCGGCGGGCGGCGCCATCCCGCACCACACCTACGCCGCCGCCTGCATCGACACAGAGGACGTGGAGGCAGCGGCGGCGGCCTGCCGCAAGGTGAGGGGGGGGCGGGGAGGGGGCGGGGGCGGGAGGGGGAGGGGAGGGGAAGGGAGGGGAGGGGGCGGGTAGGAGGTTTACGGGGAAACGAACTGGGGGGCGGGGCGGGTGTGTTTTACGTGTGTGTTTGGGTTGGCATCGGGCGTGCGGGTGGGGCTGTATCACACATCCCTGCCTACCACACTCAAGCCGTAGCGCCGTTTCAACACCCCTCAACCCACCCCTCAACCAACTCTTCAACCCCACCTCTCACCAGGTCGGCTACCCGGTCATGCTCAAGGCGTCGTGGGGCGGCGGCGGCAAGGGCATCCGCAAGGTGGGTGGGCGGGAGCGAGGATGGGTGGGAGCGAGGGTGGGTGGGGGAATTACCTTCCAGCTCTCACTCCGATCCCACCAGCCACAGCTCCACTGAACCCTCCACCCATGCGTCCTCGTGTCTCTGGCCTCTTATTGGGAACGGCGAACACAGCCCCGACCAACCCCCACCCCATCCTCCACATTCCCACGACCCACCCCATTTGGTAACGGCTTCGTGTTCAGTCTTCAGTGCATCCTCTACCGCTTTTCCAACCATCCTTGCAACCCTCCTGGCTACGCCTTCCCTTCTTGACTAATCATGAATGTAAAGCCCCCTCAATACTGTACCTGACCACGCCTTCACTTCTTAAATAATCTTGATTGTAACCCACTTCACCACCTCTACCCCCCACGCAGGTCAGCTCGGACGAGGAGGTGCGGTCCGTGTTCAAGCAGGTGGCGGGCGAGGTGCCGGGCTCGCCGCTGTTCGCAATGAAGCTGGCGCCGCAGTCACGACACCTGGAGGTGCAGCTGCTGGCAGACATGCACGTGAGTGCGCGCGCGTGTGTGTGTGTGTGCGGGTTGGGGTGGGGTGGGGTGGGGGAGGTGGGGAGGTGGGGGGAGTGTGTGTGTGGGGGGGAGTGGATATGGGGGGGAGGGGGGGGCAGCGGGGGTGGAGTGGAGAGAGTGGGTTGTGGGCGTGCGGGTGTGAGTGGTGTATAGGGGCATGGCTACTTCCCCTCTCGTTGCGTTGGGCAGAGCTGGCGAGGTGGTGGTTGTGGTGGCCTTGCTGCCGTAGCAGTTCTCGCCTCCCCCTCCCCTCCCCTCCACTCCCCTTCCAACCCCTCCCTCCTCCCACCCTCTTTCAGTGCATCCTGTACCGCTTTTCCAAACATCCTTG